>NC_022015.1:85513895-85516984 GCF_000317375.1 Microtus ochrogaster
GCTGAAACAGTGGTCACTAAGTCTCTGATTGTCCCTTTGATATAGACACTCACCCATGTTTGTATAAATAAGCTAGTTTGGGGCTTAATTTTAAATATAGTCAAAGCACCAGATTATAAAGATGCCTATTACTGGAAAACCATAGAAATTTCCAGAGACCCATTTATCCCTGCGCACCCATCGCTGTAGGGGGCAGAATCAGAGCACACAGCGTGAGTGACAGTCTGTGCTATGCTAAGAGTGTGGTTCCTATTAAACAGAAAAAGAAATGCAGGGATCCCATTTCTCAACAGCTCTAACAGGGTTAATGTTTAAAGCTATTTATTGAACACAAAGGCATTTGATTGAGCACTTAGGAGTTCCCACTCCCATTCACCTCCTGTATTCATCATGTCTGTGCTGAAATGTGCAGAAAGGGTCTTCGTGCGCTCACGGCGCCTACAAAATGGGATCTTTTTTCTCGGGTCATCTTTTGAAGATTGCTGCTCCCTCTTATTTCACGTTATTCATTTCCAAGTTCAGTTGGTTTACTTGCTACGGGAAAAGATTGTTTAGAGAAACGTACACTTTCTATTTCTTTTAATGGCTTGTGTTATGATATGTTTGATAGTTCATGAAGGACACTGTCAGGTTTGGAGAATGAGCTAATAAACTTTAGGTACTAAGAAATACAGCCCCATAATGATGCCTACTTCTATGCAGAGGTATTTTATCAGCTTAATGGCACCTTTTAGTGCCTGACACCTCGGTTTACAGGTTTGCTCAACGGCCTGTTTGCCTCTGTGCCAAATTAGTGTTGAGGGAGGTTTCTGATGAGAAGAATGTTCAGTGTGGGTATTAGAGTTAGGGCCAGCAGGTTGGAGGCGGTCACTCTGTTTTATCCCACGTGGCACCTTTTACTGCCGATGCTAACGGGGGACCCATGAAATGCCTTAGAAACCATTGTTTGACTTGAAAGGTACAAATCAAGGTGTGTGGGCACCCGAGGGTACCTTCTGCCTGCAACATTCATGGGCATTTTCCTTTGCAAAATGTGTTCTACCTTCCCCAGATAAAAATAAACATATCATCGTATTTTAAACATACTGTTTTAGCAGCAAACAAGAGCTTGTCATCTGGAGGAAAGCATCACCGTGCTGAGAGCCTGAGAGGTTGGTTAATGGGTGGAATCAAGATTGAGAGAACATTTGCAATGAGAACATCAGGTCAGGGAGCAGAGTGCTGGAGAGAGCGCTCTCGAAAAGTCCAGTAGCCAGCGCCAGGGTCGGAGCTAGTGAAATTCATCCGCAAAGACACCCCTTTGCTGTTATCTTGGGAAATGAATAAGGAGATAGTCATCCCCTGTGTGGACAGTGGAGCAGGTTAAATTCTGTAAGGAAGTTTCTCCGTGCTTGGAACTGCGGTCAACATGCACTGACTCCCTGAATCATCTGTCGTTCCTCTGACTTGATCCATTTATGAGGCTTTTATTCATCAATTTCTTTTAACTTAAAATTTGTCTTCAAACAATAAACAGTCACTCTGTTCCTTTGTGTAGGAATTTGTTTTCTTAAAGTGAACAAAAGCTTTCAAATCTCACCCAAAGGGGGAGGGGGGGTACTGGTGTTCTTTGGAACTGGCAGTGAAGTAGCCTAGCCTGGGTGCCTGGAGCTTAGGTGGAATAGTTGCCTTCCCACCTGTCACATTGATCGGCTGGCTGTGCGCATTCTCAGCGCTGCACTGTGTAAATGGGGCACTGCATTATTAATTCAGCTCGGTGTTTGCAGAAACACACACTCACCAAATGATAGATGCGGGGAAGAAAAACAGCCAAGTCCACGGTACTCAGGAGTCAAGGGTGCGTTAATGTGAATGGGAGGAGGGTCCGCTGCGTCCGCTGAAGGTCTGCAGATGTTTGTGGGGACTCCCACGCCATCACTGTGAATTCTAAACTCATACAACTTATATCTTATATCTTATAGCCAGTTACAACTTCCTGTTGAAGGATTGTGATAACCTTAAGTACTAGGGACTTGGTCAGCAAAGGACGGTTTACAGTTTCTAGAAGTGTAACTTAAAAGAAATTCTTAATTTCTTTTTATAGTTTGATTTGTACTTCTGATGATATATTTTCTGTTCTGTGTAGTCACCAATAACTCCAATATGTACAGAAACTCTATTTAACAACTTTAATCACACTGCTTTAATTTGTGGCCACAGAGTCTTGTGCTTGTTATTTATATTGTGCCAGACATCAGACATTTTGAAAGTAGCTGTAGCAAGTGCCTCATTTAAACTCTGCTGGGTGTATCTAGGAAGATTACAGCACATGGAGGACATCTGGGTCCTTCCACAGGTCATAGCATGCCTCCTACACATGGATCTGGACTGAACGAAGGCATGATCAGAGAATATTGACACTGCTGGGAACATGTTGACAGTCCCACAGCCGTTCAGTCCCAAAGAAACACACAGAGGTCTACATTAATTATAAACTGGTTGGCCTATTAGCTCAGGCTTCTTAATAACTCTTACATCCTACATTAACCAATAATTCTTGTCTGTGTTAGCCATGTGGCTTGGTACCTTTTATCAGCAAGGCATTCTCATCTTGCTTCCTCTGGGTGACAACTGCAGACCAAGCCTGTCCTCTTCCCAGGATTCTCCTGTTCTGGTCGCCCCGCCTATATTTCCTACCTGGCTACTGGACAACCAGCATTTTATTAAACTAATACAAGTGACAGATCTTTACAGGGTACAAGACCATTGTCCCACAGAAGGAACAGAGGAAAAATTAGCTTATTTTACAAGCCTGTTTGTACCTCTGTGTTGGAGCTGTAGCACTAATTTTATTTGTCCTACATTAATGTGATATAATTAAATATTCCACAGACTAATAAAATGTTGGTTTGTAATTTATTAATATTAGAGTTGTACTAATCCTTTAGACCCCGTCAAGACAGGTATATTTTAAAACTTGCTGCTAAGTTCTACCTGGACACCCTTGTTGTGGAATCTTGGGAGAGGAAGAGTTGAAGATCATGTTCTGCCAAGTACCAGTGCTCTAAGATCAGATGCTAAGTTCTACCTGGACACCCTTGTTGTGGATT
>NC_022015.1:85517649-85520581 GCF_000317375.1 Microtus ochrogaster
GAGGTTGTGTAAGTGTGAGGTGGTAGAGGTTGTGTAAGTGTGAGGTGGTGGAGGTTGTGTAAGTGTGAGGTGGTAGAGGGGTGTGTAAGTGTGAGCTGGTAGAGGGGTGTGTAAGTGTGAGCTGGTGGAGGTTGTGTAAGTGTGAGGTGGTAGAGGGTGTGTAAGTGTGAGGTGGTAGAGGTTGTGTAAGTGTGAGCTGGTAGAGGTTGTGTAAGTGTTATCTGGTAGAAGTTGTGTAAGTGTGAGGTGGTAGAGGGGTGTGTAAGTGTGAGGTGGTGGAGGTTGTGTAAGTGTGAGCTGGTGGAGGTTGTATAAGTGTGAGCTGGTAGAGGGGTGTATAAGTGTGAGCTGGTAGAGGGGTGTGTAAGTGTGAGCTGGTAGAGGGGTGTGTAAGACGTGGGATCTGTGACTCATTCAGCCAGCAGGTAAAAGGAAGAAGCAAAGGTTAGAGAACTTGACAGCGTGTGGTTGTAGAGGACTCTGAAGGCTTTTAGAGTGTGTAAGGCTGAGACTAAAGAGCAAGGCTCTGCGTGTGCAAGCTGTGTAACCCGGGACACCCAGAGACACATAACTGAAAGAAGGTTTGCTGGACACAGTTAAGCCATCACAAAGTGTTTTATCCTCATATCTCGCTTTTCCTCTGAGGGGATGGATAAGATGTCCAGCGGCCCCGGTCTGTGTTTGCTGAGCACGTGTGTGTCAGCATAAGCTCTGAGGGGCAGGCTGTGAGGGCTTCGCTGCTCTGCTCTAGAACCCACGATCCAAGCCATTCAGGGGAGAGAGGCTTAGCCCAGAGACAGTGCTGGGTGTGGTGGGCTCAGTGTGTGTATACAGACAGGCGCAATGTGTGTATACAGACAGTTACAATGTGTGTATACAGACAGGCACAGTATATGTATAGAGACAGGCACGGTGTGTTATTCAGTGTGTGTATACAGACAGGCACAGTGTGTGTATAGAGACAGTCATGGTGTGTTATGCAGTGTGTGTATACAGACAGGCACAGTGTGTTATGCAGTGTATCTATACAGACAGGCACAGTGTGTGTATACAGACAGTTACAATGTGTGTATCAGACGGGCAATGTGTGTATACAGACAGGCACAGTGTGTGTATAGAGACAGGCACAGTGTGTGTATACAGACAGTTACAATGTGTGTATCAGACGGGCAATGTGTGTATACAGACAGGCACAGTGTGTGTATAGAGACAGTCACGGTGTGTTATTCAGTGTGTGTATTGTGTATACAGACAGGCACAGTGTGTTATGCAGTGTATCTATACAGACAGGCACAGTGTGGTGTGGGAAGTCTTTCTGTATATGTGTTGTTTTTATTAGTTAATGAATAAAGCTGTTTTGACCAGTGGCTTAGCAGAATAGAGCAAGGCAGGAATTCCAAGCAGACATAGAGGAGGAAAGAAGGCGGAGTCAGAGAGATGCCACATGGCCACTGTAGGAGGACGCCCATTGGAGCCCTCCAGAACCTTGCCAGTAGGTTACAACATCATCGTGATGCACAGATTAATAGAGATGGGTTAATTTAACATGTAAGAGCTAGCTAAAAATATGCATGAGCTAATAGGCCAAGCAGTGTTTTAGTTAATACAGTTTCTGTGTGATTATTTCAGGTCTGGTTATCCCGGAATAAACAAACAGCCCCCGACTTCAGCAGTGTGTATAAGATTGGCAGGACCCAAGAAACTGTTCTGTAAAATTGCAATTTATCTAAACTTCTCAAAAATGCAGGATGTAAATGTGCTAGGAACAATTACCAAGGAAAATTAGATTTTGAAGTAGCTCCCGGGGTATTGATTGTTGGATTGTTATAGTGGTTTAGGTAGATTTTTTATAATATGTTTTTATCATGTTCCCCCATTTCCCTCTAACTCCTCCCATATCTATCTCCTAACTTTGTGTCCTTTTTCTCTTCATATCTTTTTTTTTAATAAGAATCCAGTTTGTGCTGCCCATATGTTCACGACTGCCAACTATGCAGTGAGATGTGGCCACCCCTCCCTGCCCCAGCCATCAGCGTCCTGGCTTCTCAGTTAGGAGCCTGAGCTCCTGGGTCCCTGAGATACATTTTGTGATGCTGATAACCTGGCCAGCGAGAGTGGCGGGATCAGTTCTCAAGGCGCCAGCACAGACACCCACTTCTGCTGATGCGAAACCAAACGTAGCAACTGCTGCTTCTGGGGGTCTGGGTAGAAGCAAGTGGAGTCCATAGAGGAGCTCTGCCTTTATCTCCTGCTAGTTAACTGCTCTACCCCCAGGTCCATTAGATAGTCCTAATCACTGGGCTGTTTCTTACAGACTGTGTGCACTAATTCCAGTCTCCTTGTTTTCTTAAGTGAAATCCAAACGGCTGAGTGCCCGAGACCCAGGATCAAATCCAAAACTGAAGTGTGCTAGAGTGGGCTGTGTGATTAACAGTTTCTTCAGAAGCTGCTGATCGTCAATTGCAGTCACATTGTTAATGTTCCCCTGAACCCTCCAAAGACCATTTCTCAGAGAGAAAGAAAGAAAAGAGCATTTTTGTCATCAAACTTAGCACAATTAATCAGGAATGTGCCTGGTCACAGATTACAGAGGCAGCACCAAGCCTAGTGTACACCAAGGAGACAGACCTACCTGTCCCCCAGACATGGGGAAAAGCCCAGAGCCATGTGTTGTATTCAGCGTCCTCTAGGGCTGTGCTTGCCTGCCTGCCGGGTGAGTCGTCCAGCTGCCAGTGCAATGGTGTGTGCCCATTCTGCCTCTGCTGGGAACACATGGCGTCCTGTTCTGTAGGGAATGCTTCCTGCTTCCCTAAGCTGGCCCCTCCATCTCAGGAATCCCACACTTCCTGCTTCCCTAGCCCCTCCATCTGAGGAATCCCACACTTCCTGCTTCCCTAGCCCCTCCATCTGAGGAATTCCACACTTCCTGCTT
>NC_022015.1:85520681-85523184 GCF_000317375.1 Microtus ochrogaster
TCCCACACTTCCTGCTTCCCTAGCCCCTCCATCTGAGGAATTCCACACTTCCTGCTTCCCTAGCCCCTCCATCTGAGGAATCCCACACTTCCTGCCTCCCTAGCCCCTCTATCTGAGGAATCCCACACTTCCTGCCTCCCTAGCCCCTCTATCTGAGGAATCCCATTGGAAAGCAGTTTTTTTCTGCCTGCTTCTTTCCCCTCTTTCAGAAAGAACATGGCCTTCCTCTGTGCACTCAGTAACTTCCAAACTACGAGTACAAGAAGATAAAGATGAGTAAGACCCAAATGCTGTGTGCAGACCTGTTACTGTCCCTGGGGGACACTGAGAACAATCGCTAGTGTAGCATCAGAGCACCCGACTGAAGAGCAGTGCCCTACAGTACCCAGCTCTGATGTGCAGAAGGAGAACCGGGGAGGCCTACAGAGAGGAGCCGAGGGTTGAGCAGAGTCCGGAGAGACGTGCGTCAGGGGGAATGGAAGCAAGACCAGACAGAGGACATGTGTGTGCACATACAGGGAGAATGGTTGTGCATGCTGTCACCGCCACCTCCAGTCATGGCCATCAGACCCTGTTCGCATACTTCCCCCAAATTGTCCAGAAGATTGATATTCTAAACACATCTATGTGGGTCCGATGTGTGCTGTCGTCCTAATATGTAGACTATATGTTCTGATGTAGCATATGTTATTTTAAATAACGATGTTTTGGCCTCCGACTGGAAACCTTACATTGACCTCTAATCACAAGGTAACTTTCAGAAGCTATCTAGACTTATCACCCAAAACCACCCTGGTTTTCCAGATGAATTCTCGTAAACCTTGAAGTAATAAAATTCCCCATGCTAATTGCACTGCTTCACAGAATCAAGGAAGCAGGCTTTTCTGAGACAAGGGTAAGTACAAGCGAAACCTAGCAACGCTGACAGGGGAGGATGCCTTGAGAGAGTGGCTATCAGTTCATCTTAGAAAATAAAATACAAAGATTTCTAGTAAAAATTTTGGAAGAACATACTGGAAAAATACTGGGAAAAGAATATATGTTCTAGGTATTAATCCATAAAACTGGAGCAATTAAAACAACATGAAATCAGAACAAATTAATCAGTAAAGAATGCAGAAATAGGCACAAATAATTATGGTAATTTAGTGCAATAATAAAGACTATAAATAAATTGGCTAAGGATGACTGTTCCAAAATAGCATGAAGACCGTTGGCGAAATGATGTTCAGAAAATATCCTTTGAAATCACAGCTTAAATTAAGTTCTGGATGGCTCAAATAGTACATTATGAAAAGACACGCATACACACTAGATCAGGATTAGATAGACTGTAAAGATGGCTCCGTAAGCAAAGTCCTCACAGGGACCTGAGTCCAGTGCCCAGAACCCAAAGAAACAAGTCATAGAGAGTGGTTGAACCAGGTCATATGTAGTGGTGGCACTTAGGGAGTGGTAGAACCCAGGCTCTGAGAAGGCAGAGACAGCAGATCCTGGGTCTCGGACCTGTCACCCCAGACCAATCAGCTCTAAGCCTTCAAGAGATCCTGCCTCAAGAAACGAGAGAGGGGGAAATGTAGTTATGAAATTACATTTGAAATTATATTTCAAAACAGCATGGACAATTCCTGAGGGACAGTATCCAAGCTTATCCTCTGGCCTCCATGGGCACCATGCCTTCCCGAATGGACACACAGGCACAAAACATTATGGGTCAATATGTTTGTAGACTTTTCACTAGGAAGATTCACAGAGTGAAAGACCAGCGCTGATGACTGTCACACTGACAGATACGTTCTATATTTGGCAAACTGTAGGGTTTATTAATGTAACAGAGTCAATATTCCCAAGAGAAAGGGTCATAATTAATTTGTCAGGTGTGTGCCACTAAGAAACCAAACAATGAAAGTGGGAGGCATGACATCTGTGGGCATATGTGCCTTAGAATGAACCTGGAAACACCTCAGTGGTGATGAGCATCTGCCCAGGGTCGCTGCTGCCGCCGCTGCCACTACCAACTTACAGATGAGGACAATGGCGGTCCATTGGCTGCCCGCTAGAAAAAGATGTAATTCCACCCTCTGGCCTGTGAGTGAAGTGTGGGCTATGTCTGTTGGCCTCTCATAATGAAATGCATCTGAACACATGTTCAGAGTGTTGACACAAAGAAAAATTTATAGAACACTAAAACATTAGAAAGATGTTGCTCAGAGGTGTGGTCTGTCTGGTAACCACTAAAGGCTTGACCATCTGCATCCTGTCACAGAGTCTGTTCAGTAAGACAGCAGGTGGTCGTGAAGCACAGGGACAGAAGGCGATGTGGCAGGTGTAGGTACATCTTCACTAGGGTGCACACTCATTCACTAGGGTGCACACATTTTCACTAGGGTGCACGCATCTTCGCTAGGGTGCACGCATCTTCAGTAGGGTGCACACATCTTCGCTAGGGTGCACGCATCTTCGCTAGAGTGCACGCATCTTCACTAGGGTGCACGCATCTTCA
>NC_022015.1:85523505-85532631 GCF_000317375.1 Microtus ochrogaster
CACGCATCTTCACTAGGGTACACGTGTCTTCACTAGGGTGCAGCAGCTCTCCGCAGCAGCTCTGTGGTCCATGAGGGGATGCTCAACCAGGCTGCAAGATTTCTGATTTTCCTGGAAGAGAAACTGGAACTGGAAGATGCACACCTAGGTTCCTAAAAGTTAGACGTGTGGGTTTTCTGTACGACCCTTGTCGTAGCAGGACATTTTTTTGCCCCATCATCTCCCTTCCCTCCCCAAGAAGGGATTCTACAGAGGTGTGCTTCCCAATGACGGGAATCTACCTGTCGATGTGGAGATAAACTGAGCTGGGCCCCACCTCTCATCGGAAGTTGGAAGTAATGCCACATGGGTTAGAAATTTTAATATGAAAGGCAGTTTAAGCATTCCAAAGGCCATCTACAGATGACTTTAAGGACTTTGGAGGAAGGGTCTTTTTTTTTTGTATCAATTTCAAACCATGAAAAGCAGTTGTTCAGCTGCTTCAAAGTGGAGGACTGCTATCCACCAAAAGTATAAAAGATAAAAACTAGTTTAAAAGTTTGTGCCTGTGGTCTTTATAGTTTGTAACACTTAGGATAGGTCAGCTCCTGTGCTAAACACTTACTCATGCCAATGCACAATACACAGCAATCCTGTGTTAAAAGTGGCCCATCATTCCCATCTCACTGAGGCCTCTGAGGCAGTGGGGACAGGTGACTTCTTAGTCACTCAGTAGTAAGTTGAGGCTTAAACCCATTCAAAAGGCTGAACAAACATCTCACCAAAGAGGATGTCAACAGTCAGTAAGCATGAATGGTAGTCGCATTCATTAGTAATAAATGAAACGCAAATCAGAGCTACACAAAGTTCCAGCTGCAGAGATGGTACTGGTGGACATGATGCGTGCTTGCGGGTTTGATACACAGCACAGGCAGCTGTGGTGACCCCTCACTCCAGCACCAGGGAGACTAGCTCAGATCAGGGAGCTCGGGGTTTTACTGGGAGACTGTGCCTCAGATAAAGTCAGAGCAATGGACGAAGACACCCAACATCATCTCCCCACCTCCACACACGTGCACTCATACACACAAGCAGGCACGCATACATACGTGTATACCATACACAGACAGACCTAACTGACAGTCATGGCAAAGACACGCTGCGGAAGAGGGGTGGGTGGCGTCATCGGCTTAGCGGCCAATTCATTGGTATTTTGACCTTTACTTGAGGTTTTTTTTTATACTTTCACTGAAAATGAAAAAAAGAGAAAAAAACTTATCTAGTTAGGTCATAGTTCTAAAAGTTTAATGCAACATTTTATCTCACATGGACACATGAAACAGTTCCATTAAAAATAGAAGCAAATACATCTTAATTCATAAGATATGCATCTATAGTTTATTAAATGCCTTGAAAATATAAAATTAGAATTTAAAAATTGAAGGAAATTGAAACTTATTCAAGTATATTTGATTAAAAATCTAGTGCATATCAGACTAAAAACTTTATTTAGCTAGTGCTTTAAAAACCCACTTTATTTTCTTTTTATTTATTTAAATTTATTTGGTTTTTTTACATCCTGAACTCAGTTTCCCCTTCCTCTTCTCCTCCCCTTCCTCCCACCCACCTCCCCTCTGCCATCTCCCTCAAAATCCACTCCTCCTCTGTCTTACTCAGAAAGGGGCAGGCCTCCCATGGGTGTCAACAAAGCATGGCATATCAGGTCGAGGTAGGACTAAGTTCCTCCCCTCGTACTAAGGCTGGATAAGGCAACCCAGTATGAGGAATAAGTGCCCCCAAACCTGCCAGAGCGTCGGGGAGAGGTCCTGATCCCATTGGTAGGAGTCTCATGAGTAGACCAAGGTGAACAACTGTCACGCGTGTGGAGAGGGCTCAGGTGGGTCCCAACTGACCTCTGGTCAGTTGTTTCTGTGGGTTTCCTTGTGATGACCTTCACCCCCTGCTCCTACAATCCTTCCTCCCTCTCTTCAGGAGGCATGCAGGAGCTCAGCCCAGTGCTGGGCTGTGGATCTCTGCATCGGCTTCCATCACTTACTAGACAAAGGCTCTCTGATGACAATTAGGGTACTGACCAATCTGATCACAGGAGATGGCCAGTCCAGGCACCCTCTCCACTATTGCTAGGAGTCTTAGCTGGGGTCATCCTTGCAGATTCCTGGGAGATTCCTTACACCAGGTTTCTACCTCATGAGTAATGAAAGCCTTGATGGGGGCAGGGGACCTTTCAGGGTCAGGTTAAAAACCTGCTTTATAATGTGTGTGTCAGTTTAAGGGAGTCAGGAAATCATGATAGTGACTAGTAAGTCCTGGCCGGTTCTCAGGCTGTGGATTTTGTTCTGTTAGTTTGATCTGGAGTGAGGGGTGTTAGATTTTGTTGTTGCTGTCTTTTCTTTTTAACCAACTGCCCCTACTTTATACTGAATTAGGAAGGGTGGAGTCTCATCACTGTTCAGTTTATCACAGAGCATACCACGTTTTTACTCTGGGCCGTAAAACAGTGTTGTTACAAAACCAAACCAGAAGCAAACCAAATTCGAGAGGCTAGGGATGGCGAGCAGTGCTGGGAACCAAACCTGTCAAGAGAAGGTTACCCACAGGCCGCTCACCTTCAACCTTCCCGTCCTGTCCAGCAGTCACCCACACCTCTGGAGCTCACAGTGTAACAATGGGTGAATGATGTTTTCTCTCCCACATCTGCATGCTGAGACTGTTTTGGAGATCTTTCAACTTAACTCATTATAATCAAGTTGTCCCAGCCTTTGTTTTAATAAGATTCTAATCCTGAGGTCTATCGTTCGCATCAGTGACTTTACACTGTTAATTGCTTTCTTGTCCTCCATTAAATTGCGGTTGCAATTGCTTCATCATCGCAGGCTCTCCGTGCTTTATTCTGCTCGAGCTCTGCAGACTCTCAACAGCAGCTTCTCACTAAAGAACAAAATTACCTATTATCCCTTTAATCTTGATGTGCTTTTTTATGGGTCTAGTTGCTAGCTAGTGTCCAATGAGGAAACTACATATTGTATTCCTTTTTTAAAAAAAATGTTTTTTTAAAGAAACATAGTATGGAAAGCCAAAATTTATTTCTAGATAGAATGTGCATAGTGTGTTCACTTATTGTTTTATAGGACCAATTAAAAAGACAAAGGAGCCCATTCTCCCCTGGATACACCAGAGTGACTTCCATTAACACCAGGGAAGGGAAGTGCTCACATAGAGATGAGTGGAGCCATCTCTTGGACGTGGAGTGGCAGGGAGTGAGCAGTGGAGTTCACATGAACAGCTCCATGGTTTCCTCTAGAAAAGCTACACAGAAAGCAAAGGGCTTCTCGAATGCCATGCCATGCGCACATGCACACAAACATGTACACAGAGAAAGATACATATGTGCACGCGCACGCACACACACAGAGAAAGACACACACATGTGCACACACATGCAAACAAGCACACAGACAAAGATACACAGAAAGTTACACACACATGCACACACACACAGACAGAGAAAGATACACACATGTGCACACATAAGTACACACACAGAGAGAAAGATCCCCACGCACACACATAGACAGAGAAAGATACACACACAGAGAGAAAGATACACACACACATGCGCACATACACACAGAAAAATACACACACACAGAAATACGCAAACACACAGAGGAAGATACACACCCACATGCACACACACCCGCGCACACACAGAAATACACACACAGAGAAAGATACACACCCACACGCACACACACAGAAATACACGCACACACAGAGAAAGATGTACACACCCACAAGCGTGCATACACACTCCACTGTCTGCTTATTTGTATATCGGAGGAAAATCAAGGGATAATTCGAGGGAGTTTCTTCCTCCAGCAGTCAATTGGATGTGAATTTGCTTTTCTAACACAGATGACACAAGTTACAGGAGAATTCGGTAATGAAAAACAACCAGGGGCTTGACAGGTCTTCCCTGACATGCAGTCCCTGGAGACCAACTCCTGCAGGCGGAGGTGAGAGGAGGAAATTGGTTACCTGAAACACTGAACAGAGAAGCGCGGAGTTCAGGAGAGCCAGGCTGAGGGCGCCAGGCTCCTCTTTTGACCTCGGGAAAGGGCCCCTGACTGGAGCAGCTCTCTGCATCTGCGATCCTGTTGGTGCTTTCTTCCCGGGACAGTTTTGGGTCTCAATCCTGCGTCACGTGACAGCACTGGGGCAGGTCCCCTTCACTGTTCCACTCTTGGGTTAGTCCTCCCAGGTCACCTGTTTCAAGGGTGACTTGTTCAGGATGCTGTCCTGTTGTAATAAGAGCGGCGGGGCTGCGTCCCCCGCACCCGGCCGCCTGCATGGCTAGCTTAGCTTATGCCCCGAAATAATTACACAGAAACTGTATTCTTTTAAACACTGCCTGACCCATTACATCTAGCCTTTTCTCGGCTAACTCTCGCACCTGGACTAGCCCATTTCTAATAATCTATGTAGCCCAAGAGCTGGCTTACCAGGAATGATCTTAACCTGCATCTGCCTGAAGTGGGAGAATCATGGCGACTCCTGACTCAGCTTCTTTCTCCCAGCATTCTGTTCTGTTTACTCCTCCCACCTATGTTTTAGCCTATCAGGGCCAAAGCAGTTTCTTTATTGCTTAACCAATGAAATCAACAGATTGATATATGACACTCCCACACTCTCCATCTTGTTCTGTCCGGTGTTCTTCTGTTTGCTTGGTTTTAGGATTGACAAGGTCGTGTTGCGTCTGGCAGGCATCAAGTTCGGATTTGGTTTCTAGCCTTTGAAAATGCTCTTCAAAGACAGAGCAACCCTGTTTAAGCACCTCTCTATCTACCGCCCCTCCCCCCATCTCCTTGGCACAGATTCTTCATTGAGCTGCTAAAATCCGGGCTCAGTAGCATTATTTGCAGCCTCCAAGCCCCCCCAACCCCCACGATGGGTTGGCACTCTCTCCAGGATGCTGCTGCTATTCATACTGACCTGGAAAAGGCTTCAGAGACACTTTCCTGCTCTAATTGCTTCCTTTCTTAACTATGACGAAACCTTGGCCTCAGAATATTATTTGCAACCTTCTTTGGAATCAAATTAATCACCAACACCAAAAAATTCGTTACCCAGAGTTTTTTTCTTTTGATTTCACTCATTCATTCATTCGATAGGCCAGCGTGGCTTGGAGTTGGCTCTGGAGCATCCATGACCTTGAGCCCTTGACCCTCCCCTGGCTGCTTCTTCCCAGGAGCTGCCTGCCGTGTCCAGCTCATCTTCAGCAGTCCTCATCTTAGTTTAAAGGCTGACTGAGGAGCTGGGAAGCTGGATCCCTGGGACATGCTGGTGTACAAACAACAGAGCCTGAGTGTGGAGCCCGATGTCCACACAGCAGCTGAGCGTGGTCACAGACACACCACCCAGTCCTGCAGGGCCACATGCCCTGTAGAGACAGTCCCGGAGCTAGCTGGCCAGGGAGAGAGCCTGCCTCAAAATCATAAGGTACAGAAGTCTCCATATCAACCTTGGCCTCCATCCATGTGTGCCCAGGTGCACACGCTCCCCCTACTGTGACACACACACATGCTCTCTCTCACACACACAGCAGCTGAGCTTCTCTCCTCTTTTTACTTTTAGTTTCCTTTCTTAGGCTGGGGTCCAGTTCAACCTTTATTGCTCTGGTCAGAATTCCCTAAAAAATCAGCTTTACTTTTCTTTACACAGTGAACGTGCTCTTAACTATTTCCCTGTTTAGTATTGTGTGGTAGTTCACAGAAGAATCCCGAGTGGAAAATAGAACACGCCATGCGAACTTTGCCTTTTAAAAAAGATGCCCTTCCAAGCCGACGTTAGTTGGTGTGTCGCCATTCAGATGGATGTGCAGGAGCGGAGCACGGGATGACTTGAAGGGGACAGGGTGGAAGCGGGCGAGCAGGCAGGGCTCTGCCCAGGGTGTTCAGGGTGTCCAGATGCCTGAGTGACTGGAAAGACGTACTGTGTGAGAGAGTTCTGGACAGGGCAGCTGTAACCTGCTGAGGAAACCCCACCTGAGCAGGAAGACTCACGCCTGCCCTTGCTCACGTGAACCTCAGCAGCAGTCAGCGTGGTGGGGTGAAAGAAGGCTCTGCCCCCTCCCCAACTATTTTGTTACCACCTGAGTGCTGCTTTTGCCTCCCTCTACCTGCAGGACAGCCTTGCTTCTATGTGTTATATTCAATGTCCTGTTTCCAGCCAGCACACCCAGGTTGCAGAGTTCACTTTGGGAACTGGTTGTCCCCGTGAAGAACCCCAACTTTGCAAGCAAATAGTTTTCCCACTCCTAGCTATAAAATTAAATCCATTTCTTCAGCTTAAAGATTATTATAAAAAATAAAGTCTGTAATCAGGTTCTCTTGTCTAATGAACTAAATTTAAGAAATGAAAATGTACAGTTCATTTTCTTTGGTTTTTTTTTTTTTTTTTTTTGTATGTAGAGTGCCAGCCGCAGGGGCTCCTTACCCTCAGGCTGTGGCTTTCCTTGCTGTCTCTCAGCTGGCATGCCCACTACCAGGGCAGCCACAGACCACACCGCTAATTAAAGGTGTCCAGAAGTCTGTAAGAATGTCAGACTGCCTGTAATTCTGACCTTTGATTTATGAGTACTAACTCCCAAGCACTAAGGTAAACACACCAGCACTCCGGGTTGCCAAACAATAGCCAAGATTTCAGGGCAACTGAGTCACAGTTGTGGTTTCCCAAAGATGACAGCCACTCTGTGCCAGATGCCCACAACCCCTGACAGATGAGGAGACACCGAACTGAGACACATCTCTCTGTAGTGGTTAGCTAGACCCTGTCCATTCACACCACCAGGGGGAAATCACACCGTGTCAATATCCAGGGCTTCACTTACCTGAGACTATGAACCATGGTCACGTGGACCCTCGGGTCCCTGGTACCTAGCAACCCTGCCTGATGTGGAGAAATGCTGGTAAATACTTATGATAAAACAGACTTTAATTTGATTCTCATCATCTGAGTTGCTGATTTGAAGAATGAGCTGTTTTATAGAAAGACTTGTTTAAAAATTAGTTTAATGTGCAATTTTATAATGTAGCGTTTTCTTAATACAATGGAATAGAAACAGACCAGGAACAGCTTGGCTGACTGCAATGTCAGATTTCTGTGTTCAGCACAAAAGCCGCATTGTTCAAATCGATCAGCTTTATAATAAATAAATGTTTACACTTATCACTGTAATTGCTTTAAAACATGATAACCATAGCTTACGATTCCACTAATAAAACAAAACATTTAGCAGTACACAGTTTTACTTAAAGCTGTGTTTGTTAAAAAATTAAAGAAAGAAATTGAAAAGCCATGCTTGAGCGAGTGCCAAACTGGCCTGGAGCCTCTGTGGTTTCCCCAGATCTGCAGTCCCCGTACATAGCATCTGAGACTCAGGTGAGGCCTGTCGTGAGCCCGCAGACTTCATAGCCTGCAGACCATGGGTAACGTAAGAAACCTTAGAAGCGCCTGTCACACGCCCCCTCTGTACTGCCTTCCTCTCTCTTACAGATGTCTGTATGTAAAATAACATAGAGGATCGCACGGGACAAAAATCAGCCCTTAATAAATGCCGTAATTAATTTTATTTTTCAATATTTGGAAAAACATTAATTATCTTGAACACTTTTGCTCTAATTGAGTAAAACAGTTTTTATTTTCAGAATTGACCAATTTCTTCTAAATTTCCCATTATTTTGTTCAGCCCAGAATCTAAATGGCGGGGGGTGGGGATTGTATCCCTGTGTTCCTCTCTGTGATGAGGAGTGCACAGCTGCACATAGCGTATTCCAGACAACCTCCTGTTTAGGCTGAAAAAATACAGACCTGAAATGTCTTATGCACTAGTCTTTTGAAAGTTCAAATCCCCCATCCTTGCCTAATCCTCCGAAGGGCCGTCACTTCCTCTACTCAAGAGGAACTGAAGACAGTATGAAGTGACACGGCCATGGTCACACAGCTCTTCATGGTCGAGCCAGGGGCCAGGCTCTGGCTCCCATGCCCATCCTTTGATGCTGGCACAATGCGTTCCACTTGTGGGAAGAGGATCGTGGTCACAGCGTGACTGAATCGGCCAGGATTCGGCACTGGAATTCCTGCTGTGACCTCACCTCCTCTCTGCTGTATCAGAACTGTGAAGGGAATGCCCTGTAGTTGAGCTCAGCCGCTGACGGGTACCATTTTAATATTTTACCCATCGAGACGTCTTCTTCAGGCTAGGGACGCGGCCAGTGTACAGCAGGCTTGTGTAGCATGCATGAAACTTCAGTTTGCCCCCCAGCACTGAGTAAACTAGGAGGTCCATGCCTGTCATTCCAGCACCGAGGAAGTAGAGGCAGGAAGATCAGGAGCTCAGGGCTATCCTTGGCTACAAAGAGAGTTTTCAGCTAGCCCGGGGTTCATGGGACTTTGCCTCAATAAATAAATAATTTAAAATTTTGTTTCTTTTCCAATCAGGAGCTGTGAGCAAAGAAAGGGCCTTGGCCTGTGAAACTGTTTTGAACATTGAAGTAAAAATTTTATTCTAAAATTTCAAAGTCTTCAAAATTAAAATAAAGAAATGCTTCTAGAATATAACACCAGTTTTATTATTGAATTTAGTATTTATAAACATTTCAATACACTTGTTAATAATTGGTGTGGCCAGTGACATAACCTCATTAAAATTCACAACTATGCATGGTCATTGCTGAATACCAAAAGCCAATAAAATTATTTTTAATGTTCAAATATTTTTATAAAAATCATACTTAATGTGAGTATATTTTACTCTCTGAGATGCAGTGTGGAGGGGCCTCTCAGGGTTTGTAAGTGATCTTGTCAGGACCCATTCCATTTTAGTCCTCAATAAAATTGCAAGATGCCTAGTGCTCTGTGTACAGCAGGCTTCCTGCATGGGAGGCATCCTGAATGAAGCAAAGGAAGTGTCCGCAGCTCTGAAACTGCGAGGTGTGTGAGGAGCAGTACTTCACCCCTTGTAGAGGCACAGCTCAGGGTGTGAGGAGCACAGTGTGGTGGAGCACAGTGTGTGAGGAGCACGGTGTGTCAGGAGCAGTGTGTGAGGAGCACGGTGTGTGAGGAGCA
>NC_022015.1:85534329-85540638 GCF_000317375.1 Microtus ochrogaster
TGTGTGAGGAGCACGGTAGGTGAGGAGGACAGTGGGTGAGGAGCACGGTGGGTAAGGAGCACAGTAGGTGAGGAGGACAGTGGGTGAGGAGCACGGTGGTTGAGGAGGACAGTGGGTGAGGAGGGTAGTGTGGCACTCTGGCTGTGTGGGGGAGAAAGAGGGACGGTGTGGTGAAGATCAGCCTTTTCACGCAGCATCCCCCTTTCCATCGTTCCTCTGTGTTTCAGTACTGCTTTTTAATTCGGTATTTTCACCTGAAGGAAATGTCCCCTCCAGACTCCGAGGCTGAGCTTGTTCTCCTCTCTCTCTCTCAGTCCTGCACCCGTGCAGCTGTCCCTCTTTTCTATGCATTGTTGGTGCTGAATCAGCTGCAGAAGAGCGAGCGGTCATTTCTGCCCCTCAGTGCCGCCATGTTCTTAGTCTCTGTCTCCTCAGGCCTCCATCCCTTTATTTACAGACACACGCAGAGAAGGGTTTTCCGCTTCCAAATGCCCCAGAGCCAGCGCTGTGCTCTGACTTCTACTCACAGATAGTAATTTCTAAAAGTCCCTGGGGCCACCTGACACAAGCCTTAGGACAAAGGCTAACCGCCCCTGCAAGCACGGACCTCGACATCTGGACCTCCCCTTGCCCAACAGAGCCTGCTTGGCTCCAGGTGTGCTGAGAGGTGATGCCTAAACATTATCAATATTTTTCCTCTGTGCTAAATCTTTCCAAATGGGCAGGAATGGGTCACACAATATCAGAATAATGTCCTAGAATTTCCAGAGAGAGCCTTCTTGCCTTGGGAAAGAACAAGATATCTACAGAATGTATTTAAATTTTGATTAAAACGTGTATTTCTGTTTAGCGTGTAGTTAAGCAGAGATGATCCGGCCCAAAGGATACTACAAGCGTCATTAAACACGATCTTCCCTAAATGAAGCAGACGGGGATCTGGGGGTAGGTGAGTCCCTGCTCGCTCTGTGGGCTTTAGGGATGATTGAATAGCTTCAGCCTGAGCATGCCACCTGTGGAGGTGAGGTGGGGACCCTGAGGACCTGACATCCTCTGGGCAGCGTTGGAACTGCTAACACTGCTGATCCCTAGTGCCCACTAGCTGATGAGAGTATCCCGAGTGAGCCAAGGTGACTGCCGGCCGGAACACCCGCCCCAACTGTTTCCACCCCAAAACCACGGGGCTGCGAAAGCCATCTGCAGAGGGGTCAGGACTGTGAGTGAAGAGCCAAGGCTGTGGTTGGCACACTCTTGGGCATGTGCTTTGTCCGCATGCCCAGTGCATGGGCCTCTTTCTCTTCCGGATTCTTGTCGAGGGTTCTTCAAGCCGGTGATTTCATGCACCCATCTCCTCCTTTCAGAGAAACCTTGTAGATCTCACAGGGCACCCTCCGTCCACCTCCAGGCCTCAGTTGAGGATGTGCTTAGGTGAATCACCCTCCTGGCCTCTCCGCTCACTGTCCCACCTCCGCAAAGCCCCCATGCTCCGCACACATGGCAAGAGAAGCCCTTACTAATCTCACACCCTCACGTTTAATGCGCTGTGCAGGCTGGACCTGTGTATCCAATTGTCCTGCAGACGTTTGTTAAGATTTTTGCTTGGCGCACAGTGAGATTGTGGAAGTCAGATGAACATGTGACATCTGAATGAAACGAAACCGGGCAAGCCACCGGGTTTTGAATTTCCAGTCCTGTGTACTAGTGGGGTTTTTGTTGTTGTTGTTTGGTTGGTTGTTTATTTTGTTTTTTGGGTTGCTTTTGTTTTGGTTTTTGACTCTTAAGATACTGAATACAACACAATTCTTACCAAAATACACGAGTCATTTTCTTACTTTTTTTCAAAATTATTGTTGTACATGTATATGATGTAAGGGGCGGGTTCACAGGACAGGTGTGGAGGTCAGAGGAAAGCTCTGTGGAGCTGGAGCTCCCCTTCCACCTTTATGTGGGCTCTGGGAATCGAACTCAAGTCCTCGAGTGCCTGCGGAGCCCTCTTGCCAGCCCCTCAAGTTGTTTGCACGTTTGTTCTCTCACCAGCTTTTGAACTAATCAGAGTGATCGACCGTGATGCACTCAGAAAATGTCCTCTGTCACTTTGTGCCTTAGTTTCTTCATCCATGAGGGTGGCTTTCCTTTCTCATAGCCTCACACCCACGCCGTAGGTGATGAGACCCAAACCCAGGTAACTGGAGGAAGCCCTGGGCTAGCCTGCAGAGCCAGCAACTGTGGCACGGGAGAAGGAGGTGGAGCCCCCAGCACTCACCCCCTAGTATTCCAGGGACCCCATCTCATTCATGCCCGGGTGGGAGACGTGAAACCTGGGATGTCATCCGTGACTCGTTTCCTGGTCTGCACACCTTAATAGAGCCGCAGGGTGCGCTTCCTCTCTGCTTCTCTCCCATGCCACACCATGTGCTGACATAAGACTCTTAAACAGTTCAGTCGTGTGCTCTGACTTAGCTGCTTCCCACTCCTTGGGGTAACAGGCAGCCTTTGCCTGGCCCTAGAAGTCATCACTGGCTAATCAAGAGAGCAAAAGACAGCCCAAGCCAGCAGGGGAGCCAGAGAGACATTACAGACGAATAAGACGTTGATTGTTTTACTGTAGGAAAAAACTCATCAAAATTGATGAAGATAGGCTAGTGTATCAATACACAAGCAACAAAATATACAAAGAAGCAGTTGCTAAAGTAACAACTGTAAAAGAACGGAAATCCTATCATCTAATTCGTAGTCAATAATAAAGATACTGAAATAATACCCTGAATCTGTTGGTCCAAGAATGAATACACACTGTACGTATGGAAGGCCCAGTGATAGCCAAGTGATGATGTCTTGTGAAAAGGATTGGACCAAGCTTCTCAATAGCCTTGACTTATGGGCTCTGTAGTTTTTAGAGGAATCCACCCGAGGACAACAAGCAGAAATTTGTTCAGATACTCATTAGCTCAGATAGTGAAACCGACATTATTTATAATAGAAGAGAAATAGAAACTGAGATAAATAGAAGTAACAAAAATTACGTGCGTTATCCCATAGCTTTAGGGGCATCATAATGATGCCCAGGGCATGTAAAAAGTTCGGGAAATGTCAGGGCACAATTCACCAAAAATCTTGGAGGAACAGTCTTTCCTCATACAGTAGCAATGGGGAAATTTTTCCACCTGAGAATGCAATGTTAACAGGAAGGGCCTGGGGACAAGGATGCAATGCCCTGGCTGCTGTCACTCACCACATGGACCGCCCAGCACTCACAACTCCCCTCATGCCCCCCATGCCCACTTTTGCAAAAATGAGAGGTGACGTGTTAGAGGTGCCAAGAAGCTTTGGCTGTGGCCAGAGTGTGGTACTCGAGAGAGAGGGGAAGCTATTAGCCTGAGAACGTGCTTTATGGTCAAGCTGCAGAAAATGTACAGAGCATTTTCTAATAGATCCCCAATTCTCATTCCCTTCCACACCAGGGCATTCCGTCCCCTGCCAGCATCAGTGTCATAATCATAATTCCAATAACCTGATTAACTATACAGATGTCCTCTTGCTAACATCCTGGGGAATGGCTCCAGAGTACTGTTGTCTTTAAGAGCAGGGTCTTGGAGTTCAATTGCAGTCTTCTCAAAGTCCAGTGGCAAAGGTTCCAGAAGGCTCTTCTATGCCATGAAGCCACATACCCCTCCTACCACAGGAAGACGAGAGCCTGTATCTCACAGGGACCCAGGGAGTGTGCAGTGGTCAGTTAGAAGGATCCAGGAGAAGGGTTCAGCTAGCACACCACAGGCCAATCAACAGAAGGATGACTTCCTGTTCCAGTTCTAGAACAACGCTCCTCCCTCCCCAGCATTCCCTGCACACTCCAGTAGATGAGGTTGGAAGAGCCCCCGGAGCACAGGGCATTTAGGCAGATGGGATACAGTCATAGTGTATCATTCCCACGGATAGCCAGTGTGCTCCTGGCTACAGACAAAGCGTGGTCCAAAACTGGAGTCACTACCCTAATCTAAGTTGCAAGTATAAATCAGAAAGTGCTTTGAGAATGGGGGTAGCAGTTGAAGCGTGCCGGAAGGGGGCTGAGAATCTGTTTGTAGGGCAATAAGAAAGCAGAAAATGGGTTGGCTGGGGATGGGAAGACACTGGGCACGGACAATCAAATGTGTGGGAATTTTTGACTCTCAGATTGTACCTACCCAAAAGCAGGAATTGGTGGGTCTAGAATAGGCTGCAATTGTCAGGGCAAACGGGGGCACTTTTATGCCACGTAAGTGCTCAGTCTGAGGGCTCCTACTGTCAAAATCCACAGAGTGACCTGCAGGGCCTCCGAGGTGCCCGTGGACTTCTGAAGGGGCAGTGCTGAGCCTCTGCCTTCTTGACACTCACTCTCAACTGCTTTGTAGACCAGGATGCGCCGCCATCGTCACTGTTCACTTCTGTTGATTGAATATCGATACATTTCTCATGTTGGCTTTCCTGCTTCTGAGTGCCAACCATTAAGGGACGAGGGAATCAGAAGGTTCAGCCCTCAGCAGGGCTGCTGCCTGGCTCTGTGTCATTCTTTGGCGTGTTACCTAATATCTCTAGGACTTCAATTCTGTATCTCTAACAGAAACACGAAAAGACAGCATCCGGCTTGCTGTTGTGAGAACTCATTAGGAAAGGGAAGCATCGGGAGAGAAATTAACATATAAAAGAGAGTTAGTAAGCGACACCTCCTCCTCTCTGCTCCAAAGGAGAAATCGCTTCAGCAAATACCGAAATATTTTCCTAATGGCTTTGTGAATATCCAGCTGAACATACTGAAAAATATTTTGTTGATTAAAAACATTTGATAATTACAACCAGATCACATGTTGCGGATAGGATGATAGATGCAACAGAATTCTTGCTGGTCGCAGCTTTCTGAAGACAACGGAAACATGTACGATGAAGTGTTACTTATTAAGTAAGTAATGCATATTTATTCAGTATGTATACTGCATACGGATTTTATAGAAAAATAAGATGATCCTGAGTGCCCATGTGTGCCTTACCCTTCAGGAGACTGCATCCGGAATAACTGGTGATTGTAACTGGAGCTAAGGGCTTGTGAATGAACCCCAGACTCCAAGGCATCAAATTCTAAAGAGATTGAATGAGAAGGTAGATTTTGAGCTGGGAAGGACCGTGTGTCAATGTCTAAAAAAATGCATTCTATAAATCGTGACACCTCTGAAAGGGAAGTCAGCTGGCTTTCCTAGGCCAGCAAATTGCTACTGACCCTAGAGAATTGTGTGAGACCACGGTTTAATTGCACAAGCTTTAAGAGCTTTGCAGTCCTTTATCCCATTAATTCAACCTACAACTTTGTTCTCTCTGTCCCTTTTGAATATGCAATGCTCATTGATTTCAATGGTAGCTACAGACAGCGGAGAAGGGAAGAATTGGGCCAATTATCTGTTCAGAGCTGAGCATCATTTAAAGCCCTTGTTAAGTGTTTGCAGCGCGCTAGTGAGTCAGCTCCTGCGAGTCTTTCTAGAAGACTTTCCAGTTCAAATGGGCTTCTAAAAGGGCAGTCTCCTTGCTTGAACTCGGTGTCGTACCCACGCTCCACAATCTGACTGTGGCTGCAGGGAGGCAATGACCCCGCCCTTCAGTCTCTGCATTACTGCCAAGCTGCTTCAGAGTTCACCATGGCCTCATCATAATCGCCAACCCTCAATAGCTTTATAAATCTGTCCAGTGCCAGCTGGGCTCTGACGGCTGCGCCACACAGCAAGTCACATGGCCTGGGCCCTCAGACAGACCAAAGACTGGCGTGCTTGAAAACATACCATGTAAGGTGAAATCGCAGGGAGAAGGATGAGGATATGACGTCAGCTGCCACTCACCGCATGGGCCGTGTGTTACTGCACTTGCGTGCGTGAGAAAGGCCTCTGGCCAGGGCCTGTTTCTGTTCTGGTTGCCAGTCTGCAACCCTATGCTTATTAGAACTCATAAAAGTGTTATTATAGACCTCTTTGGAGCAAGACAGAGACAGACAGCACAGCTTCCCACCTGTTGTGTTACCAGGGACTTGGTGCTGGCAGAGGCCACTGTCTGAAGTTGGGAGGTCTTCCTTTCACATGGGAATCCTTCTCTGACCCTAAGAGATTATCTGCTCTCACACTGAGATACCTTGACTGGATGCTCCCAACTTCTCTCCTTTTTCTATAGTCTGGGACTTTGTAACAGAAGTAGGACCAGAGTCAGGGCTAGCCTCCATCCCTAGTCATCACTAGGTCTCTCTCTCTCTCTCTCTCTCTCTCTCTCTCTCTCTCTCTCTCTCTCTCTCTCTCTCTCTCT
>NC_022015.1:85540738-85546462 GCF_000317375.1 Microtus ochrogaster
CTCTCTCTCTCTCTCTCTCTCTCTCTCTCACACACACACACACACACACACACACACACACACACGCCATTGGATCCAAGCTTTCACACCATCGGTATGAAGTCCATGAGTTCCCATATACAGCAACACAGGATGTGCCCTCTGCCTTAGGTACCTGGTGCTTCTGGCCCTAACCTTGCAGCGTGGGGCCAGGAACGATGTCAGCTTCACAGCTGGTTCTGCTCAGGGCTTCACTTGCAGAACCACGTGACCTGAGTGGTCACCAATCTGGGGGATCCCAACTTTCTCCCTGCAGTGCAGAACATAATATTCGTTCTTTCGAGTGGCTGTTTGGATTAGCAAGGGAAGAGTGTCAGGAAGTCCCCTCACACAGAGCGGCTTTGTTCTGTGTTTTGTTGTTTGATTTCTCTTGGTGGTGTTGATTCATTTTTTGCATTTTCAATGACAGGAGTATTTAAATCAATTACAGACTTTCCATAGAGTGGAAAGTCATCTGTGATTAATATTTTAAAAAGAAAAATCTTGCTTATTCTTCTCAAATGTCACTTCACAAGAAACAAAAACCCTGTGAAATAGCTCACCAGATACTTACAGCCAAATTCTGTAAAAATTCAGCTTGCAGGGAGATTTTTCAGAGCCTACTCCTGTCTCAAGTCTGTGTGTTCTCTCCTGGTACTCTCCATGTAAACAGATAAGGAAACCTGTGGTAGCAGCAAAGATCAGGTCAATTGTCAGCATTAGCATGCAGTCTCTGGTTGATTGACTTGTAAAATTTCATTCTTAGTAAAGAGTCAGAGTCAGTAGTCATGAGCAACATGTTTACACTCCTTTTTAAGATGCCTTTTGTCTCTTCTAAGTGTCCTGCCTTCTGCGACGCCCTTTCTGCTATCAGAGCCTGTCTTCTGTGCCTTCTGGGCAGCGAAAAGGATCAGGGGATAGTCATACACATGGTCCTTGTAAATGTAAGAGTGTCTCAAGAAAAGCTTAAATAATTTCAAAGCAATTACATCACTAATTTTGAAGAAATAATTTGATCTTTAATCAGTGAATATTTACGCAGCAGATATAGTGAGATGAGGAATTTGAAAATGCTAAGAAGAGGTCAGAGGACCAGATTCTCTTCCAGAATTGCTGTAAAAACAGCGCTATACACACCACCAGAGATCTGTCTTACGAGCTTCCGGTGCTAAAGAAAAAGCATGTCCATAAAACAGATGAAAGGGGAACCCTGGAGGAAGCTAGCGCACTACAAAGCTTGCTGTTGCTCTAAGGAAACACCCGAGGCCCTTGTAAGGAGGGACCGCTTATATTGGCCCACAGGTCTAAAAGTTTTAGTGCGCAGTGGGTTGGCCTATCCCTTTGGGACCTGCAGTGAGATTGTGTGTGTGATGGAGAGAGCTGCTCCCCTCACGGTAGCTAGGCAACATAAAGACACGCAGGGGCCCAGATTCCAATATATCAAGGACACTCACCCAGGGACAACTGTCTCTCATGAGGCCTACCATCAAAGGTTCCATTATCCACACTGGTAATCAAATTTTCAAGATCTTAACAATTGTAGGTAAATAAACAATGAGAATAAATGCTGGAGTGTTTCATGGCTCTGGCCTGGGATGGGAATTGTGAGTTTTTTCACAGTATGAGGCTATAAAATATTTCTCGGTAAGTAGGAAATCTAAAAACCACTTAAACAATGATTCGTAGGTGAGTTCAGAACTTTCCTGGCATTGTAGGCGTGAGTGGTGTTTGGGATCAGTATACAGGCTGGCGATCAGTTGCCGCTGTGGATGTCAGGAAGCAAGGCCAGAGTAGGCACAAGCAACTTTAGAGAGATTCAGTAGATTGGTGGTGGGCAGAGGAGGGCATTGTTGAGACTAGAGCTCTGGGAAGCTTTTCTATCCCTTGCCAGAAACAAGTGTTTACCTGTGTTACAGATGTAAGACTCGTGTACGTGCACGCGCACACACACGTACACCATCGTCCATCTGGCCCCACCACAAGGGAGCTCTAGGAAGGAGAGAGGAGGCCCCAGGTGCCTGGAGTGGATGTAAGCTTTCTGTTACAGTGGCCATGTGTGGTCAAGCACAATCTGAGCACAGTCCCACCGTGCTTAGCAGCGAGCTCCCGTAGCCAGTGACAGGAGCTCACGCTCATAGAGGCCCGTGCTGTATGGCACCTAGTGTTGAATTACAGCAAAGCAGCAGCCTGCAGGGTAAAACAGAAGTGGAAAGAGGTGACAGCACCAGGGCGCACATATGGAGATATTCACGGGTAAACTATCTGGGAGAAAATGAGGATCTGGGAGTAGCATAATAATACTAAATAATATTAGGCGGTTATAATAATAAGAGGTGGTTATTGAAACCACCTGAAGTGGCCTACTTGCCACAGAATCAAATCCAGATTTGACCGCCGGAGCTTCTCAGAAGCTCCTACAGAGGCTCAGTAGACAGTTTCACAGTTTCCCATAAGGAGACCTTTGAAGAAGGGAAGGGGTTTAGATAACTGTTATTTAATCAAAAATGTCGAATACTAGCCCTTGTACTGCAGAGCTTTTAAAACAGAAGCAAGGAATTAAAGGGGTGGTTTACAATGAGACAGAAGAATGAATGACCAAAATAAAAGAAAAATAATTATTGATAGTCTAAAAGAAATGGATGTAGGTTGTACGTGAAACATATTTTGCTTCTAAAGTTTAAATGTGAATTGAAACATATTAAAGGATATAAAGAAATGTGTAGCGCCTTTTCTATGCCATGCCTGTATAAAACAGATATGCAAGAAAAGAAACAGAACAGTGCTCCAGAAACCATCCCTTTCCAAGGAGGCGTGAGGAGGTCCAGGTCACAGGGAGGCACACGGAGCGGCACACCTTTGCTGAGGCTGCCATGTTCCCAGGGTCGCTGCGCTGATGCTGGAGTTTGTCCAGTTCCTCCTGCTGCCCTGTGCGTTTGCTGAGCTTTGAGACTAATAGGGACTTCCGGGGTTGGCACCGAATGCGTTACAGGTGACCCCTGTGCACTCAGAATCAACCCAAGAGAAACCAAAGGTCAGAGAACGCCATGTCCTGTGGTGCCCGGTGTTCCAGAGCTGTGCTGGGATAAAGGATTAAATGGCCTCATCTAAATTTGGATTAACCTCAATTTAGCACATTTTTTTTAAACATCTTCCAATATTGTGGAATGAAAACAGGCTGGGTGATTCAGTGAATAAGTCAGAGTTGCCTGAAAATCTTGGTCTCCAAAGCTTGGGATGAGAGTGCTGTTCCGCTGCCTTGGAGACGATTGGCTCTCCTAGAGAAGCAGACAGCTTGCCCAGGTGACCCAGCGTGAGGTGCTGTTTCCCTGCTTTGGAGACGGTTGACTTTACTAGAGAAGCAGACAGTTGCCCAGGTGACACAGTGTGAGATACCTTGAAGTGCAGGTAGCAATGGTGCAAGTCCAGGGCCCACTTGACCAGCGTGTTTTTATCACAGTTACTTTACATAGATTTGGTGAAGACATTGTGTAAATGTAATACAGTTGAATGTCTCTAAAAAATAGCACATTCAAATGTCCCTTCAAATATAATAGTGCAGGGCTTTAATACATGTAAGTAAGCAGGGTCGTCTTCTTCAGTCAGTGATGGCTACCACTAGCAAAAATACTCCATCAGCACTGACCAGTTTCTCAAACCAGCATATGGTGTATAAAAGACTTTAAATTTAAAACTAATAAGAACATAGAGAGAGAAGAGTCATTGGATAGGTGTGAGACAGGTAAACTTATTCTGTAGAAGCGGAAGGCTGTAGGAGGAAAGGAATTCAGAGTTCTTACCACAAGGACAAGACTCGTGCCTGGAAGGACACATGGGAGATCCCTTTCTTTCCTTAGGATAGCAAAGTTTGTTCAGCGCGGATGAAAGGAGAACACGGGCTCCCGTGAGCCACACAGTTTACAAATGGCAAAAAGAGTTTCCTTTTTTTTCTTCTTTTAAGACAAGGTTGCCTATGTAGCATCTGCTGGCCTGGAAATCAGAGATCTACCTGCCTCTGGCTCCTGAGTGCGCCACCACACCTAGCGGATTTTCCATTTCTTACAGAATTTTGTTGCATATGCCTTTATTTAAGGTTTGAAATATTTGTGCAGTAGTGAAATTGTTCTGTGGGCTGATCCCATAATTTAACTTAATAACATCATCATCTAACCTTTATATACATATTATATTATTCATATGCATATTATATTATATTGTATATAATGTATATATGGTATACATCTAGGAATACATGTAAACCATATATATGTTTCATATCAAAAATCCTCAATTACATTTCTTTCAGAAGTGCCTACGGAAGCATGACCCCTTACTGAGAGCAGGGAAGTGCTGTTGCTTTCTCTAGCCTCCTCTGTGCTTTCTTAGCATGAAGATGAAGTGACAGACAGGAGACAGTCTGTGAGTCAGACTGCCTGAGGCAGTGAGAAGCTAAACATCTAAAAGGACCAGGAGCAAATGGGAGGAGTAGTTGGGACCCATTTCTGCTGGCCGCTCACCCAGCTCAGATTGCTCACCAACCTCACACTGTCCTATCCAATGTATCAGCGCAGAGTGAGCGCTGGGAATAACCTTAATGCTGGTTTTAATCTAAAGTTCTACATAAAGCTCTTCGTGCCATGAGTCAGCATCATCTCAGCCCTTTAACTGAACTTTCAAAGCCTTGGAGCAAACAGCAGCAAGGTTCAGTGATTTAAAAGCCAGCCTGCTCTGTGCTAGAACAAGTCTGACGTTGGCGGGAGTGATCCTGCCTCACTCCCTGGCTCTGTGGAGCACTCGGAAGACCAGAGACTCCTTATCCAGAGAATAACGGAGTTCCTTCCATCTCACACGTCTCTGGTTCCCCAAATGCCCCGTTCTTACCGTTATGTCTCACTTTGCTTGACAAGCGTTAAATCAGATTCTCTCATCCGTGTGTATCTTTGCATGAAAAAGTGAAGAAAACCAAATTTGGGGTTTTTTCATGACTAATGCATTTGTCAAATTCTTTCCAAGAAAAGAAAATTATTTTACTGTGTCTTTTTTCATGATTGCATATTAGAGCTGTGTAAACTATTACGGTAAAACTTAGCAGTTATTTTTTTTTTCAGAAATTGAAGCTAATTGATTTAATGTTAATAAAAGGAACTACATTAAACACAAGTTTTAATAACTTGGGTAGAAAGAAAATCTTAGACTTCCTAAAATACTCCTTACATAAACTTCATGTAAGTTGAAAAGAAAGTCATTAAAATGTAATTTTCTATTGCAGATACCATATTAATTACTTTGTGTAATAATCTGAGAAGTCCTTAACAAATGTTTGATTCGGTGCGCTTTGGGAAGGAGAGTCATCTGTTGATCAGTTAACGCTCTCCAACCCAGGGTCTCAGCCTCAGCCTTCGCCCGCATGTCCATTCCCATGGTTTAGCTATTCTGCTAAAACTAGAAGTAAGACAAACTTTTCTAAATTTGGAAACAATTTTGCTCACATTCATATTGGTAATACCAAATGCAAGTATGTATTTAATAGAATGTTTGGCAACTTTTGAGTCATAGGGCCCAGTCGTGTGTGTGTGTGTGTGTAGGTGTGTATGATGTGTCCGTGTATGTGTATGTGTGTATGTGTGTATGGTATGTCCGTGTGTGTGTGTCTGTGTGTGAGTGTGTGTATGTGTGTGTGGTGTGTGTGTATGTGTCTCTGTGTGTATG
>NC_022015.1:85546562-85546796 GCF_000317375.1 Microtus ochrogaster
TGTGTGAGTGTGTGTATGTGTGTGTGGTGTGTGTGTATGTGTCTCTGTGTGTATGTGTGTGGTGTGTATGTGTGTATGGTATGTCCGTGTGTGTGAGTGTGTGTATGTGTCTCTGTGTGTATGTGTGTATGGTATGTCCGTGTGTGAGTGTGTCTGTGTGTATGTGTGTATGGTATGTCCGTGTGTGTGCGTGTGTTTGTGTGTGTGTATGTGTGTATGGTATGTCCGTGTGTG
>NC_022015.1:85546941-85563483 GCF_000317375.1 Microtus ochrogaster
TGTGTGTATGTGTGTATGGTATGTCCGTGTGTGTGCGTGTGTTTGTGTGTGTGTATGTGTGTATGGTATGTCCGTGTGTGCGCGTGTGTTTGTGTGTGTGTGTTTGTTGCATCCGTGTGTGTGTCTGTATGTGTGTGTATGTGTGTATGGTATGTCCGTGTGTGTGTGTGTTTGTGTGTGTGTATATGTTGCGTCCGTGTGTGTGTGTCTGTGTGTGTGGTGTATGTGTGTGAGTGTGTATATGTGCATGTTTCTGTGTGTGTGGTATGTGAGTGTGTGTATGTGTGTGGTGTGTGTGTATGTGTCTGTGTGTGTATGTGTGTGGTGTGTGTGCCTGTGTGTGTAGTGTCTTTATTAAAAGCATAGTGTTTTAAGATTACTTTGTGAACTTATCCCACGGCTCGTTTCTCCCACAGTCTGAGGTGGTTTTCAGTCACTATGATGAGGTAGACATGGCTGTGCCTGCACACTTGTCTTCTTGAACACCGAAAATCTCATCTTTGAATCCTTGTACCAAAGAAGCTGAGGACTCCAGAACAGTTTCTCTCCCGCTGTGCGTCCTGGTGCCCACTCATTTCCACGAGGGGAAATGGTGTTGGTGTTGACGCATTGCAAACTGGAGCAATGATTTACGTCCATTCTGAAAATGGAGCAGTAAAGAGAGAGGCTAGGCATGGCTAAGCCAATGTCTTCACGGGAACTTAGAAAGTTACGTGTGATAGTAAATAAGCATTTTTAATATTAAAATTTACAGCGTTTCCTAATCCAAGAGGTTGGATTTCGTGTGTTTCTTTCTGGAAGGTTAACCATTTAAACTGAAGAAGACAATCAAACCATAAGGACTTTGACAACTTGTCTTATTTTTGTGGCAGGCCAAAGGCTAATAAATTAATAAAACAGTGAAATTAAAACTGAATTGTAGTCCAAATCTTTTTGGTTCATGTACTTCTGAGCCAGACAGGTTGAAAGAAGGAGGAGTCTGATTAGATCAGGGGGTCCAGTTCCATCCCATCCCACTTCCTCCGGGCCTGGTCGCCCGGGTATGACCGGAAGAGAAGTGAGCTGGTGGGGGAGGGAAGAGGCTCTTTGGGGTTGATATGTGCCATAGTTTTGCACCCACTTTTTAGTTTCTATCTTGGCTGTATCAGCTCTCTCAAAATGTCAGCAGTGATGAGGCTGCATTATGGGATAATTAATATGAACTTTTATCTCAAAGCTAATTGTGAGTAATACTGGAACAAAACATATGTCAGTATGTTAAAGATGGGAAGCTGAGCAGATTGCTTTTATGTCTAAAAGATACATCTTTCTTTAACTTTTCAGTTCACCTCACTTCTCAAATGCCAGTCGAATATGATAACTATTTGAGAAAGGTTAAGTAACCTGTTAGAGAAACAACATTTGGAGTCGGCGCTGTGGCCCTAAAATCCTTCTGTGGTGTGCAGCGGGATCGTTGCACAGCGAGACGCGGTCCTTTCGGGGAGGGCAGGAGGCCTTCTCTGTACCTGCACTCCGAGGGTCCTCGCGCATCTGGATGCTCTTGGGAACTGTTGCAGAATCTTTTAGCCTGCTGGATCATTAATCAGAATTGGTATTTTTTATCCATCCATCTCATTCTTTCTGGACCAGAGAAATAAAAGCAAGTGGTTTGCTATTTCCCCTCTAGGAAGGTAAACAGGAATGAGCTCTAACTAGACAGATGTAGGGTGATGCTCACAGGACCTGTTTCTGTGCGGGTTACAACGATCCAACTGGTCAGACGGCTTTACAGCGGAGTAAAGGCAGAAAAGTGACCGTTGGTACAAGTGAATCATTTTGTTAGCTGTTAAAAATCTCCCCTTTGAATTGTTTTCTAGGAAATTTATCAATACATTTGCAAATAAAAAATTTAGTCTGCATTTCTCCTACTTTAATACCAGAAAGTTTCTGTTTAAAACTGTGAAACCAAATGTGATAGTCGTTTCCAAAGTCTGATAGCACCGTGCTTCCACTACCTTCCTTTGCTTAGCTGCAGTGCCTCTAAAAGGTAATATTAAGTTTTGTTTCTTTGTTAAAATTATTTTGCCCTCTAATTATGGAACGCATTTACCATTGAGCTAACGTCAGAGGCAGCTGGGCGGAGAGCTGGAGCCTTGCCCGGTCCTGGGAGCAAGCCTAATTTGAAAACCCCTTCCAGAGCGCAGCTCGGAGCCTCCCGCTCTCATCGACCCTTGATCAGAAGAGCTTTTCTTTACTGACCTGAGAATGTCCCTTTAATCCAATGCCAGCTGAGGCACTTACCAAAGTAGGTAGATGGCATCCAAGGTGAAGCTGCCTCAGAGAGAGGGCAGAATCTCCCCACTCTCCCACAAAGGACATTTGGCGCCTCGTCCCTTCCTGGCCAGCCTTCTGTAGTGACACATGCCACCAAGATGCCGCCCTTCGTCTACTGCTTAACTCATCCCTTTGACTGCCTGTGAAAGACCTGGTGTGAGCAGAGTGCTCTCCTGGAGGAGGCTCACGAGAGGCTCAGTGTGTTCTGAGCAACAATCGTGGACCGCAGGCCTGAGAACTCACTTGATGCCTGGAGATGGCTGGGCATGAGGTCTGGGCAGCGTTTATCTCTCTGGTCATTCCAAAGCCAGGTCCTCTGTGATTTACATGCCTGCGGAGCTTGGAAGATCCCACCAATGCTGATGCTGCTGACCCTGTGATACCTCTCGACTCATAGTTGCCTAAAGGCCACTTTTATTGTTCTCAAAGGCAAAGCAAAAGAAAACAATAGTTTTGTTTTGTTTTTTCACAATGAAGGGTCAGCATTTATGGGATCCACACACAGGCAGATTCTCAAAACCGCTTTGGGGAATGAAAGCCCCATTTCCCATCCTCTGTTAGGATGGAGGTCAGCTAAGCAAGCTGCCTCTCAGGGTTCCTCCTGTGGCCTAACAGGGAGGGTGCACACTGGCTCATCCTAAACAGCTCCGCAAACATCTGAGCCAGGCTCACAAATCTGCTCTGAGAAATGGACTTCCCATCTGCTGCTTTCTCCAGCCAAGGAAATTTGTCTACAGACACCCCAGTCTCTGTTATATTGCCTTTATATTTATATTATAGTTGTCTCTAATAACTTTTGGTAAGGTCTGAGTAATTTATAATATTATTAATAGGAAAGTCGTGATTCCCCATAATGCTTCCCCTCCTGTTTTATCCTATTGGCTGTAAGTGAGGATTTGCATAATTTTACTCCAGTCGCTTCCTGCCAGTTTGGTCACAGTCTGAGTTTCAGGTAGAGGCCACAAGTTTACTTTACTAATAGAGTTTGTTAAAATAATATTTTGGCTTTATTTAGATAGCCTATTATTGTGTCATCCATTTTCATATGACATCTTTTAGGACGTTGGCACGGTGTAGTACCATAAGCTTTGTGTCCAGCTAACAGTACCTGCCACCTCCCCAGACTGTTTAGCCTTGATTTGAAGCTGTAGAAGGTCTGTGATCTAAACCAGCTCAGCAGAAAGCATCTGCACTGGCTCCTACTTTTTGCACAAACCTCTGAGAGACGACATGAAAGGCGAAGTGAAGGGACCCTGCAGGGGAACAGGGCCTGTGTAGGATTCCCAGGTAGTTACAATATCAGCAGAGTCTCCAGGGATGGCTAGGGGGAGCCGGTCCTGGGGTTTGGACGCCAAGCCAGTGTGTCAGCTGTTCCTGGTTTTTGTTAATCTTGTGCACACGGCCCCAGCCACTGAAACCTGTTCAGCTGTGATAGGGACCAAGCGATGGGGCCAGAAGCTTTCCCCGCTGCCCATCCTGCGTGGGTGAAGCCCGGCTGTTCCTCGGATACCCAGCCGCAGACTTAGGCTCTCGGTTACTTCTCCAGCAGCACAGGCCCGTGGCACACTGCTCTTCCCTCTGCAGGATTTATTGACTATTTAAGAGAAACACTGGGACATAGAGTGAACAGTCCTTTTATTCAATCAAAAGGGGAGGTCGATAAAACTGTACTAAATGTAAAGAATCAGAAAACAAAACTAAAAGAACAATAAACACCCCCCAGGAAGACTCAGTCAGTCCCCTGACCTTTGACATCAGGACAACATCTAAGCATAAGCTCAGGACATGTGCAATACTGCCAGCTGAGTCCCTTAGCTATAGACCAAATGTTCTAGACAAGTTCCTGGGCCCACCATTCCTCTGACTTCTTAGTGATCCCTGGCTCCTTCTGTTGCCACGTGAGGAGGCGGGGACAATATCTGGAGCCTTGCCAGTGGCCTTTGGAGGAAAACCAGCTGGAGTCATCCACAGAGAGAGCCAGAAGTAACCTTAGCAGCCACGAACTCAAACTTTTTAGAAATATTGTCAGAAACACTCTGAATTGCTAGTCAAGAAAAAAATCAGAAGCCACAAACTCAACTGGCGTAAAATTGCCGTGGAATGTGGGGATCCATGACTGAACACAGAAACGAGACCCGTGGGTCTCCCTCCCTGGTGTCCTGCCCTCTGCCCTGCCTGCCATCTTCTGTAGACTGTTCTCTTTCCACTGCTGTGGCCTCCTGTCCTCCAGCTCCCTGCCAGACCTGCTCTGGCCCAGCCCAGTACAAGGGCCGGACCCGTTCCCCTCTCTGTCCTGTTCCTGCCTGCAGATGCCAGTGCTCAGTGCAACTACATCTGCTAATGCAAAGGCCAGGGCTGCTTCTCCCCACATTGCCCATCCTGACGTCACCAGAAGCACTTTCCTGGCTGAGAACAAACTCTCGGTGACATGCTCTGATTCTGAACACTACAGCAGCAGTTCGTGTCGCTCCCCATAGCCGCCCCTGAGCTGTTCCCCAGGTCGTCACACAGCCTAGCTGGTTCCTCTCAATCAAGCTTCCACACAGTGTTGGATACATAGGCATCCATCCGAGCCAGAAAACCAGGAGTCGGCTCTGGGCCGCTGAGCTTTTGTCTCTCGCAATTACTCCGAATACCTGCCCTGTGCACCCCATTTCATTTTCACCACTGCGGTTCCTCCCCTGCTCCCTTGTGCCTTCCGTGTCCCTGGAGGACTCAAGTTGTCCTGAACTAATAACCCATAGGTGACAGCAGCATACCCAGGAGCTCTTGTGTCTTGCCCCAGCTCAGTGCTCTCTGCCTGCCTTATGCCCACCATACACGCTAATCAACTGGACCTGTACGGTCACTCCTGTTTGTATACATTGATGCAAACATGTGCATACAGTCCTGAGGGCAATGCCTGGATTGGTGCATGCTCTCCATCAATGGTGGCAGAATGGTGTTTTGTGTCTTTGTTGTTGCGTCCCTTATTATCATCAACAGTAATTACGCCTTGGACCATACTCATTTCCCCTTGCTAACAGTGTGTTTTGCTTTTTCTTTTGGCTCAAAATCCTGCCGTGGATGTCTGTATTCAAGCCCCAGATTCCTCTCTTCTCCTGTAAAGTGAACAGAGCTGGGGTCCCACGATCCAGGGCAGGGAGTTCAGGTCCCTGCACCCCACCAGCTGTGTGAACTAACTAATCATTTACAAACTCTGCCTCATTTTGGCCATCTGTGAAGCCAGGGTAAAAATAGCTCCCTGACCCACTTCAACAGAATGGTCTTGAGGAGCAGCCTAGAGGGTGAATGAAAAGGCGTGTTTTAACTGAGAAGTCGCAAGTTAATCGTTAGTCGGACCTGAAATAACTCAAGCATCATTAATGCAAACAATGCTCTCTCTGTGGGATGCTGGCTGGTGCACCGTTATCAGTGAATTCGCCGACTTTCATGTTCCCTAAAGCATCTGCAGCACACACGAGTCACACATGTCCTCACAAGCCCTCTCTCCAGCATCAGAATTCACCCTGAGAACTGTGCACAGCATCAACTCACTGTCCTTATAGGTGCTGTTGTGAGTCTTCCAGTCTGTCTTTCTGTGCGTTATCCCCCTTATCTGGCGTTTCAACTCGGAATCACACTTGGTTTTGAATGAATGAATTTGTGAATGAATGCAGCCACAAGACAGCATTATAGTTATACAGCCCCCACTGTTTTCTCTGTTCCTTCCGATTGCCTTGACACTTTGCATATGAAAGTGAGGGTGATGGTGATGATGATGATGGTGGTAATGATGATGGTGACGGTGGTGATGATGATGATGATGGTGGTGATGGTGATGATGATAGTGGTGATGGTGATGATGATGGTAGTGATGGTGATGATGATGGTGACGGTGATGATGATGGTGACGGTGGTGATGATGATGGTGACGGTGGTGATGATGATGGTGACGGTGGTGATGATGGTGATGATATGGTGATAATGGTGATGATATGGTGATAATGGTGATGATATGGTGATAATGGTGATGATATGGTGATGGTGATGATGATGGTGATGGTGGTGATGATATGGTGATGATGGTGGTGGTGATGGTGATGATATGGTGATGGTGATGGTGATGATGATATGGTGATGGTGATGATGATGGTGACGGTGATTATGGTAGTGATGGTGATGATGGTGGTGGTGGTGATGGTAATGGTGGTGATGATTGTGATGACTGATATTTCTTTTATTTTAAGATAATATGATTATATCATTTCCCCATACATTGCCTCTCTCCAACCCCTATATACCTTTCCTTGCTCCATTTCAAATTATTCATGTCCTCTTTGCGCGCGCACATGTGTGTGTGTGTGTGTGTGTGTGTGTGTGTGTGTGTGTGTGTGTGTGTGTGTAAAACCTGTCCAGTCTGTATAATGTCACTTGTACATATGTTTTTCAGTGTTGGTAATTTGGTATTGGAAAACCAATTGTACCCTTCTCTAGGGACACAGGTTCTCCCCCTGTCAGCGTTCCCTAGTTGCCTGCAGTTCTTTGTGTGGGGTTAAAGCCTGATGGTCTTTCCCTCCTCCACTTGGACTTACCCTCTCTTGTCCGCATTCAGCAGTCATGTTGGTAAGACTGTATGGATGTAGCTTCTGACATTACCAGGAGTCACAGTTTCATAGCAAACTCCCTGATCCTCAGGCCGTTATAACCTTGCCGGTGCTCCTCTTCCAAAATGTTCCCTGTCGTGGGTGCTGAAGTGTTTTGTAGATGTATCTGTTGGACTGGGCTCCACAACTTTGCATTTTGATTGGATGTGGTTTTTTGTAATGGTCTCTGTCTGTGGCAAAAAGAAGTTTCCTTGATGTGGGGTGAGGACTGTCCTTATCTGTGGGGATAAGGACACATACTTAGAATGTACTTAGGTATTATGCCGGGTTGGTAAAGTGGTGGTTGTAGGCTCTCCACCAAGGTCCATGACTTCACTAGCCCAGATAGCTGGCTAGGTTTCCAGTGCCGGGTATGATCTATCTTGCTGAGCAGGTCTTGAGTTCGGTTAGAAAGCTGTTGGTTACTGCCAAGATTCTTGCCTCTACTGCACTCTTAGGGTGTTCGTGCCATGTTGGTCAGTGTTGTATTCACAAGCATCAGAGCTGTGCAGGACTCTTGGTTGCTTCGTCTTTTGAAAGCTTGTTTGACTCTTCTGGTTCCACAAAAGCTAGTCCTCAGGGAGACATTAATTCAGATAACTAACAGTTTTGTACTCTTGGGTGGTAGGCACTTGGAACAGTCCTCTGTATACACTCTTCACCATTGGTCAAAAGACTTCATGCTCTTGATGATCAGTGCACAAATGGCCAGGTCTCTGACAGCTGTCACTTAGGGTCGAGAGCGGCAGTTCCTGTAGATAGCAGACATTCAAGAAATCCCTCCCGACAAGGTGACTTGCTCTTCAGATAACCTCTTGATGTGTCTAGGTTGGGAGTTTTTGAAAAATTTATAGTTTAGTGATGAACTCTGGATAGTACCTTACAGCTTACATAACACTCCCGTGTACATAATTTTATTTAGTTAAGAAACACTAAAATACAATGTCTCTACACAAAGACAAATACAATATGGCATTGTCACAACATTGCCATTTTTCAGTTTCTCAACTTGTGATAAACACTTTGAAATTAAGGATTACTGGTCTTAAAATGAGGGATTATTCTATATTCGAACTTTTATTTTGTTTGGGGTCTTGGTCTTGTTTGTTTTGACACAGGATCTTATGTAGACTTGACTGTTCCTCAAACTCACAGTCTTCCACCCTCCGCCCCAAGAGCGCTCTACAGAACGGTTGCTTCCGTTGGCTTGAGAAGAGGGGTCTCAGCTAAGTTCCAGATTTATTTCCAAGCCCCAAAAGCTGATGTGGTAAAGGCTGGGTTTTTTACATGTCATGACTCTAAAAATAAAAATTATGTAAAAGAACCAAATAAAATTTCCTACAGTATAATTAAAATTAGAACTGGTGAGAAATGGAGGAAGCCCCGCTTGCTAAGCGTCATGGGAATTCACTTCAATGATTTGAGACAGCACATTCCAGGCAAGGAGGGATGATATCATACAAAGCCAAGGACATGCTCAACAGAGTTATAGAATGCTGCATCGGGTGTCATGGGATTAATAGGGTTACATTTTCTATAATTCAAACACTGTGCCTTTAAGTGAAATTACACAATATTATCATGTGTCAAAGGCCAAATAACATTTTGTAAACAGAATACAAAGATCACCTGTATTTAAACACTGGCATCTGTGGCGGCCAGTGGTTTTCAGCAGGTGAGGGAAAACATTCCTCTAAGCACTCCGACAAGCATTACTTACTGATCCATTTGTCATCCCAGCGTCTGGAACACTTGAAGTCTTTCAATTTTTATTCAACAATGTAACCTTTGGAGTTTTGCCTAATAATGACTTCACTTGCGCTAGCCTTCCAACAGATGAATTAAAATGGAAATGCGTCTTTTCTAATTATGCATCCTGCCATGGCTGAATGTTGGCAAGTGGGGCCTTGCCGAACATGCAGCGGAGGCTGTGTGACAGCAAAGTTTCCCAAAGTCACTTTCTTAATCATGTGACGGATTACGGAGGCTCTGCTCACAAGTGGGTAGCTGTATAGAATCAGAAGGAAAACATTTAAACAGCCCAGCATGGTATTTCCATTTAAATCTGATTACAGTGAAATAAAACTGTAGCCATTAAAGGTTTAGAAGAACTACAAATACAGGCAGTAAAAGAAGACAGATAGTAAATGAGGTAGTAAAGCATTTCAGCGGGGCACACGCGGGGCACAGGCTTTATAGCGCTCGTTCCGTCTTCCCGAAGCAGGCTGTGCAATCCGCCGCAGACCCCGCACCCTTCTCTGAACTCCACTTAAACCTGCAATTAACCTTTCACGCCTAATGAAGCTGTTTTCCTGGAAAATTAAAATATATAGAGGTGCTTGCTTTTACACAGACTTGGGAGGAAAGCGCTTCAAAATGAATGACTTTTTCAAGGTTTCTGTTCAATTGGAAATCGTAAGCGCCACGTCTGGGCATGACGCCGGAGTGCTCTTTCCAAAGCAGGTTCATTTGATGTGCAACATTTATGGCTGGACTTATTAATTGTTCCTGCATGATTGTAAAGAAACACACATAACTGCTTTTATGATGACATTGTGGCTGCCAGAATCTGCTGTTACCACTCCGTTTCCATGGGGAAAACCATGGTTTCACAAACAATAAGGAAACTCCTGACGTGTCTCTAATGTTTGAAGAAGATGTATTTGCCCGTTAGCTGTTAGATGATCAGCTACTTATGTTCCTTTCTGTTCCAGACAGATTTGCATGTGCTTACAGACAAGTCAGGAAGCAAACGGACTTGAGGTTACTGCCCAGTCTAATCTTGGTCATTGTCCTCCCCACTCAGAAAATGACATGGTGACTGTTGACTCCCAGGACCATGTGTGCCGGAGCAAGCCCATTTGCCAGGGGAAATTCTGATGAAAGCGTCCACTTCCTTGACCTTGTCCCCACCTGGGTGACCCAGGGCAACACATTGGAAATGCCGGGGAGTCATGGGAGACGGGGAAACAAGGGGTGGGCTTTCTTACTTTCATGGTTTAGACTTGGAATTTGAGTCATGGGAGACGGGGAGACAGGGGGTGGGCTTTCTTACTTACATGGTTTAGTCTTGGAATTTAAACAATATGTCACAGTGCCTGGTGTTTACGAATTAAAAGTACAAAGAGCTAAGGCTTACAGTAAATGTTTGAACCCTAGCTTTTTTTATTGAACCTATGGGTGTATATTGATGTGCATTCTACTAGCCCACAGTGCCGGCGCCTCCGTGACATGGTAAATGAAATTCCTTTAGACCACCAGTCTAAGATAATGAATTGTTCCCACAGCTAATTGTATTGCCTTGATAACAAGGAAGTATCGGAGGCCTAGAGAACACAATAAGTGGATTCCATCAGATGATTGGGGTGACGTTTTGAAAAATGATCCTCCGGAGTGACTGATTTTAACGGAATCAGCACGCACCACTGCGCAGGATAGCATGGTGTGCTCGCTCCCATGACACATAGCAGAGGGTCAGCCCAGGAATCCCCTAGCAGGGCCCCTCTCAGAACCCATTGCTTTGTTGGTGTGTGCCTCTTTTAAAATGCGGAAAAGAGCTGAGGTTACTCATCTCTGTAGCTCTCTCACTGCCAGTGTGGAAATGAAAACTGGTGAAAGCTGTGCACCTCAAGAGCTTGCTGTTGGGAGGGACTTAGCCACCATCCCTCAGCGCGAGACTTGCCTTCAGGCCTTGGAGTGGGAGTGGGCAAGCTTTCAGAGGACAGGAGGAACGCTGTTATGTCTAGATGGGGGAGTGCTGGGTTACAGGAGCTGTGCATCAGCTGAGGAGAGGTGGTGTCCTGCACACTTGGTTAGGGTGAACATTTCCTTTTTCTGGTTGTCCTACACTGGAACTGAAGACGTGGCTTATGGGGGCTGCCTGGTTAGTCAGTAAGCCCTAACTGTTTGGAAAGATGGTCATTCCTGAACTTGGAGAGCTGCCTGCCTTCCTACAGCTTGTTGCTCACTGGCGTCCTTGGCTGCTCCTTGTGGCTCATAGGCTGGTGTTCTGAACAAGCAGCTGGTGACAGCCTGAGCTTCTTTAGGGTCTATAGATCCACAGGTCCAGTCTGTCCCTCACAAGGAGCTTGTTAGGGGGTGGAGGAAGATAGCATTCCTCCTTTGAAAGCTACTAAGCTGACTTCTTTTTGTCATTTAATGGAAGCAGAAGGGAAAAGAACAAAGAATGCCCCACCTAAAGCTAGGGATTAAGCCTCCCCACGTCCTGTGTCCCTGCCCTGCAGGAAGACCTGGCCTGTTTCAGTTCCTCACCTTTGAAGGCCATAGGATGAAGACTTGGCAACTTCTGGGTTCACCTGGTGATTATAAACTTTACCCTGTATCAAATAGGAGAGATGCAAAGTCAGAAATAAAGCCCTTACATTTGACGTTCAAGGTACGCAAACACAAATAACTTTGTCCTTTGTACTGTTCATAATCTCATAATTATGAACTCCTGATGGGTCACAAGCCGTGAGATTCCATAAGGGAGTCAAGCTTAACCCTGAATGAAATGTCATTTAACCTACAACCTATGCACAAGGTAAAGGTGCTCTGAATGTCCTCTAGAACTCTACAGGGTGGACAGCACTCAAATACCACTACCAAGAGGATTTCCAGGTTCCCAGCATGCTTTGTGCTATTCATAAGAGTCTGAATGGACTTAATTGTTCATTTGCATAGGAAAGCACAAAAAGCTGCCACCTTAAAAGTAAGCCTGATTTTCTATCTTATCATATTAACTAAAATAAGGTTTGTGAATTTTCAGTTCTATGTATTCCCAAGCTTCAGAATCCTGGGGTAAACTGAGAGTATTGTGAGAGACGGTACTTACATTGGGTTTTGGACGTCATGTACTCCCAGATACAAAGATGCCGTGACAATGCGGAATTAGCAGAGATGTCCCGTTTTGGCATCTGAAGCTTTTTACTTCACTCCTGGGATAAGGCCCACTGTGAGAGGAATGACATTTGGAGCTACATGGAAATGAAAAAGTATTTTTAAGAGCGCTGGCGTGATTTCCTATTCAGACGTAGTAATCATCAAAATCAGTGTTAGTCATCACTGCCCACAGTAAAGGAGTTGCATATCACTTCCTGCATCTGCCTGTCTATGGGTAAGTCGGTGCCAGGAGCAAACTAGCGGGAAGTTGTAAATTATCACAGAAGTGTGCCAGGAGGCCCAAGGAAACTTGAGATCTGCGCCATCTGAACTTTAGCATAACCAAGGCTGTGATTTTTTTTAAATAAGTCTTCCACATCCATGAAGTAAAGAAATAAAGTATGTATCATGGTAAACACTACACCACAATCTCTGACACCCCGGGAGGGCATATGTGCACGTCAAAGAGCAAGAACAAGCTCAAGTTCCAGCCTGTAGTATCACTAAAAGATTTCAGGGTGATATTAGCATTCTGAAGGGGACTTTGCCCCTGAAGAGTAAATGTTTGTGGTTGCGACTGGAATTCCTTCTCTGTCTGGCCATGGTTGCTCCTCCACCATCACCTATACTGCCTCCAGATGTCCGTGAGTGTGTTTCCCTTCCAAACAGATCCTGTCTAGTCATGAGCTCACCTCCTCCCTCTTCCACCCTGCCTCCCTGTGCAGGAAAGCCTGCTCACCTCTCTCCACTGTTCACCATCTTAAGTGGGGACTTAAGCTTCCGCCCTGGCTCAGCTTCACTCAGGTGGGTGGAAGATTACTGAAATCTATTTTGAGGGAACCCGGTGGCCTCCCCTTCTAAGGTCAGGTGACCTTTCTTCCACAGGTCTTCCTTGATCCCATGGTCCTTTGTTGTCATTTCTTTCTGCTTAGAAAGCTGAGTTCTGTTCTTGCAAAATCCTACTTGAAGCTTATGTAGACTAAACTGACCCATGAGAATGGCATGATTCTTGTAACATCTCGTGTGGGATAAAACCCAAAGTAAAGATCTTCCTTGAGAAGCAGCGTTGAAGGTGCCCGTGAGGATGAAGGACAGGGTCAACTCACTTCCAAGTCAACGCACCAAGACCTCGGGGCCCTTCAGTCAAGTCTGAAGCGAGGACACATGTTCTGGCCTTAAAGTAAAGGATGAGAATTTTAGGCATTTTTTTTGTTTTATTCAAGAATTCTAGGACTCTATAGAAGGAAAATAGCCATGCCACCACCCTCAAGTGATAATCTTGTGTCAATGTTCAGCTTTTCCAGAAACTTAACAGTGCTCCAAGCCTCCTTTAAAAGACACATCTAATGAGCTTATTTATAGAAGCAAAAACCAAATGGTAACCTTGGAGATTCCCAGTCCATCCAGAATAAAATGTTCAAACCCGGAGGCGAGGTGAGCAGTGGTATCCACGCCTGACTGCAGTATCAGCCCTGACTCAGTTGCTCAGTGTTGTCGGTTAGCTTCTTGTTCTTCTTGTATGTGTTGTTCAACACTAGATAATCAGGAAGCTCCTGAGGACTTCATGGCTGAATGTGTTAACTTTATCCAAAGTCACCCTGACCATTCCAGAATGATGTGAGAAGTCTTTCTGTATGCTGTGAATATGCCTCATTACCATTGGCTAATAAAGAAGCTGCTTTGGCCTATGGCAAGGTGGAATATAGCTAGGTGGGAAATCCAATCAGATACAGGAAAAAAGAAGACAGAGTCAGGGAGACACCAGCAGCTGCCAGAGAAGCTATGTGAGTTAACAAGCCACGAGCCTCATGATAAAATATAAACTAAGTTGTAAAAGCTAGTTAATAATAAGCTAAAACATATGTAAATAATACTAAGCCTCTGAGTGATTTTTTTAAAAGTGGCTGCAGGACCAGACAGCATGAGAACCCTATAGTTACACCAGATATCTGTGTGGACGTCTAAATGCCTTTCTCCTTCCTTTCCAGGCCTTGCTATCGCCAGTGCCCTGATAGACATCTCACAGCAGAAGCCTTCTGATAATAAAGACAAGACCTCTGGAGTCCGCAACCGGAAACACCTCTCCACGCGGCAAGGAACTTGTGTCTGATTGGAGACCCCTTCTGTGCTGTGTGCTGGTTTACTTCACAAATGGCTTCCGTTAGAGCTGTTCTGTGGCCTTGGGTTTTACAGATGTTAATGTCCTATGATCCAGGGCCCACATACAGTTCCCTCTAAGTGGGCAATGTCCCAAGTGGCCAAAGAATGCCAGTGAGTTTTTTAAAAGTAGCAGTATTGATGGTCACAAGTGATAGTCAGTTTTTATGGCTCTCTTAGACTTAGAGCTAACATAACTTACTATGGAAAGAGATGTATATTGTTTCTTAATGCAGATGGAAATATGTAATTCATATAAACCAACTGTTTATATCCCAAGACTTTAAAGAAAGACATTTTATAATGCTTGAATGGTACAGTTTTTGCCTCATTAGCAAACGTAGGTCATTTGCATATGAGTAGGAAAGGAAGAGAACATGGCAGCTGAAATTGCTGTTGTCTCTCATGAATATGAAAGCAAGGCTTTTATTTAATAAGCTGTAGGTCATGTGTTTAAATTCTCCACATGACCGCGTAGTATCCAGAGTCAACTTGAGACTGCAGCAATCGGACCAGAGAGTTGGTCTGCATGCGTGTGTCACAGGAAGTTTGTTAGAATTTCGAGCGTGGGGGACAGAGCTCGAAGAAGACTGGAGATCAGTGTCCCCTCCTTCCACAAAGAGCCTCCAGTTCAACAGCCAGAACAACCATTGGATAACGGAGATTCTGGTCCCGGTGGTGATGCTTTGGTTGCCTGGGCATCATGGCACGGTGCCAGGCCAGCATGTTCCTCTGAGTCGTCACTAGAATGTGTCGCTTTCTCCCAGCCTTCTTCTTCTCGCTAGATTTTATTTACCTTTTACAAGTATTACAAAATGGACCTCAAAGGTGATGCCTTCCGTGTTCCCTGCTACCAACTCCTTCCTGTAGAATGCAAGCAGACCAGAGTCTGTCCGGCGAGCATCAGCAAGTTCCCCATCCCCGGTACAGTCACACCGGGCTGTGAGGTGTCCACAGCACAGAAACTAATTCATTGCTGGCCACGTCCAAAACGTCCCTAATGACACAAAGCCCTGAGTAACAATAGAAAGAAGAACACAAAGGCCAGCTCTTGCCTGGAACTGTCATTTGTGTGCTAATACGGACTGGAGTTCACTGATGTTCAGTCTGGAGTGGTCGTGGTTGACTTCAGGGTGACCACAGGAGAGATGAGAACAAGATCCCAAAGCTGTTGCACACGCTGTACTTTTGTTGAACATGGGAGTCATTGTGTCTATCCACGTTAAGTACTGTAGACACACTTTTCATGTTCTTTGGAATATTGGAAGGCAATGAAACTTTACAATTAATGCCTAGTTACTTGCATGCCATGGTTGTACAGTAGCAGAATATGACCCTATTGCAATATCAAATATTTATTTAAAATTCCATGTATACATAGCTTAATTTGATGAGAATCAAGTGTAATACGTAAGAGAAATGACCACAGAATATGTAACTGCATCTTATAAAACATAGTTAGGTGGAATCTAACCATGGTCGTCTTATTTTGATAACTAGCCTTTGGAATATAGAATATATTCTTTACGTTAGCATGATAATTTTACTCTATTTTCCATGCACCCCAAATCAGATGAATTTGTAGAATAGTTTTAGTAATTTTCTCTACAGCCTGTGGGGTTTGGGTGGGAGAGGGAGGGTTGGTCATTGGTACTTCCCAGAGCATTTTCTCCCAGAAAACCAGTTGAGCTGAATTTGTAAATGTCTCCTAAAAGCAATCAAGTAATTTTATCAACTTCTGTTGGACACTTTACATGTTCATTTTTTCCCATGAAATAATAAATTGGCCAAGCTGGGTCATTACAAAGATCTAGTCATTTGGAAATGAAGCAGTTGCTCGTTCTATTTAATCCGCAGCAGCTGTCACTAGAGAAAGCCGGGACAGGGAAAGTGAAGCGCACCAGACCTGCGCACCAGACCTGCACGCCCCTCGCAGCTTCCAGCGGTCAGCACCAGTGTGGAGGAGCTGTCCAGCCTCATCCACCGCCAACCCCACATGGTTCTTAAAACTTGCAAATTTGAATTTTAGAGACTTCGGGAATTTAATGCAATGTCACACCCTACCGTTAACTCTGTGGCCAAATTATGCAATGTATCCTCAGCGTATAAACCTTTTGACTGGAAATAAAATTCTTCACCCCTCGGTGAAGTGAACCAAAGGCATCACTGTTCTCTGTGGTCTGCTCTTCCCACCACACCTCCAGAGCACTTTACATGCAAACGCTTCACTTTGTGCAGATTCTGTCTGAGAAGTCAGGAGTTCAGATGGCTCTCAGCACCTCAGCCTAGAATGGCTTGAGGAACCCTCATCATGTAAGGGCTGTCTCTGCTAAGTGTGAGTGTTTTCAGTACACTTGAATGGAGTTTATACATTGAACTTGGGAACACTATCAGGGTAACTCTAGAAAAATCCTGGTGAAAACACAGTATGCATGTGTTGATGAGTTGGTTTGGTAAATTTTAAAGAGAGTTAAGATTCTCGTAATTGCTTTGAAGGAGGGAAAAGCTCTGTGATCTGTTTTGTGGTGTGTGTGTGTGTGTGTGTGTGTGTGTGTGTGTGTGTGTG
>NC_022015.1:85563583-85567570 GCF_000317375.1 Microtus ochrogaster
GTGTATGTGAGTGTGTATGTATGAGTGTGTGTGTGTGTGTGTGTGTGTGTGTGTGTGTGTGTGTGTGTACGGCAGGGATCTTCCTCAGTCATTCTTCATTTTATCACCTTACTTGAGTGATCCAATTTGATTTTTGAGCTGAGGTTGGTTAGCTCAGAAACTGAGCCTGGAGGTTGCTGATTTTTCTAGACCGGCAGGCCGGTGAGCCCCAGGGATCCTCTTACCTGTCTCCCCAGTAGACTGTGGGCTCTGGAGGATTGAACACAGGTCCTCAAGGTTGCAGGGCAAACACTTGACCCACTGACCCATCATCTCCAAGCCCTGTCCCATTCTATTCGATAGGAAAACATTAATTAGGACATCTATCCAATCAGTTCTTGCTGTACTTCCTGACATCACATTTTCTTTGGGTGTTCCTGAGACAGAAGTGCTGTGTGGTGGCCGTTACCCCTGCCGTGGGATCATTTAGAGAGCATCCGCCATGAGCTCTGTGGGGCTGAGGCAGCTTTTGAAGGCTGAGCCCTTCCACCTATAAAGGGAGTGCTGTCAGCCTGGTGGTGGTAGCACACGTCTTTAATCCCAGCACTCAGGAGGCAGAGGCAGGAGGATCTCTGTGAGTTCGAGGCTAGCCTGGTCTACAGAGCTAGTTCCAGGACAGGCTCCAAAGCTACAGAGAAACCCTGTCTCGAGAAAACAGAACAAAAAATGGGGGATCGCTGTTGACATTCCTGGAGATGAGCAGCAGCCCCTGTGGGCCCAGAGGCAGCAGAGCCGTCGTAAGCATGGGGCGGCCAGGCCAGCTCTTTAGGAACACTTGGCATCTTTGTGGACTCGTCTGTTAATCTTTATGCATCTTTCAAGTCAAGTATGTTTGTTCAGAAACACATGGTGTGCCTCTGGAATCGGGAGATTCCTAAGCCTGCCTGGCGTGTGGAGCACAGAACTCTGGCTGTAAATCTGAGGCACAGTGGAGTGTTTTTCCAGACGAGCCCTGATGACGTCCAAGCAGAGCCTCGGTGCCATGCCCGCCCACCAAGGCGAGGAGGGACCAATGTCCCTGTGCCATCTGAGGGTTGTTGGTTTGGTTTGAGTATTTTTGTTGTTGTTTTTTCAGTGTTCATAGAACTACCAAAGCAAGTTTTGTGTCTTAAATTCTTCCGAAATTGAGAACATTCCAGAGTCCACCCAGCTCCACTTTTACTTACAAAACCCACTTGCTGGTTCCCAAGAGTGAGCTCGGGGCTTAACCGATCATAGAATCTCATGCTAGGGCAGATTCCCTTCTTCAGACTCAAGGACGGCGGATGGGTGGGCACATTGCCCTGGGCCTGAGCTGCCCGCCTCTGCAGTTCCAGGAGGTCTTTTTAAGTAATCCACCCCTCCAATGCCTAATGTTTGCATAATTTCCCAGGGAATTTAGGCCCCTGGATGCTCAGGAGTGGTTTCCAGCAGTACACACTTCACATCTTAGTTTTACCCGATTTCTTAAATTAAGAATTATGATGGTAACTACATGTCTGTCTGCATGCAGGTGTGCAAGCCTGTGTTACACCGACTGTGTAAAAACTTAAATCTGCCTTTAGAAGCCTGATACCATCTGCTACTAATTGGGACTTTGTTAAAATAAAAGCATTGGTTTCTCCATATCCCATCACCAAATAGAGGGTTTTAAGTGTGGGAGGGTGGGAGCTTTTTTGTTTGTTTTTCAAGATTCTTGCTATATACACAGGCTAGCTTCAAGCCTGTAATTCTCCTGGCCCATGTGTTGAGATTCCAGGTCATGGCCACTTTGCTCATCTGCTACTGCGGTGGCTGTTATGATTTTTGTCACGTTGACCTTTCTGAGACCATCCAGGGAAGAGCACACACTCCTCAGACTCTGGGAAAGCCCTCCCCATGGAAGAAGGCCATGAAGTTTGTGTGGTGAACTTCCCATTCAGAAGGCGTCATCCCCTCCTTCCCTCTGCGGATTCTCACTGACCTTTCCTCCACAGCTCTCAGGATCCTGTGCTGAGCTGGCTTGCTCTTAGAAAGGAAGGGGAAGGCTGGACTATAGGAGACGGAGCCTCAGGGTGCCAGCCCTTAGTGAGGATCTGAGCCCTTGCATGTGTTTTGTGTCAGCATTTCCCAGGACTGGGGCTTTGCTCATGCCAAGGCAAGTGTTTTCCCACTGAGCTGTGACCCCAGCTCTCTGGGGCTCACTAAGTTGCCAAGGCTGGATTTGAACTAGAGACCTTCTTCCTCCCAGCTCCCTCCTCCCTTGTCCTCTGCTACCACCCCTGTCCCCTCAGCACCCGGAGCAGGCTCAGCTAAACTCTCACAGGCTCTAGCAAACTTCAAAGCCCTGTCTCTGCAAGAAGCAGAAGCCCCACTTTCCTCTAACTGCACGGGAGGGATTGGATACCCACAGGGCTGAAGATAAGGCTCACGTAAGAAAGTACTTGCCATGCGAGCCTGAGGACCTGAGCTCTAACCCCAATGCCACGTAGGAAGTTGGCTGTCGGGACAAGCATGGCAGCTCAGATGGCTTAGGAGCACGTTACTGAACCTGCAGAACTGTGTTTAGTTCCCAATGCATCGGACAGTTCACAGATGCCTGTAACTCCAGTTTCAGGGGTTCCAATGCCCTCTTTTGACCTCTGGGCACCTAGATTCATGTGCACAAATTTGGGCAAGGGACACAAATTTATAACCCTAGTAGCTGGGTCTCAGAAATAGGCAGATCCCTAGGGGCTTTGCAATGTGCTGGCCAGTTGTAGTGATATTTTGATTGTGTTTTAACAAATAAAGCTTGCCTGAGAGATCAGAGAAGCAGAGCAGCCAGCCACTAGAGAGACCTTTTTGCCTCTACTAATGCCAAGACCGAAGGGGCAATCCTATCCTCAGACTGTCTCCTCAGACCTCCTTCTCTGACTGCAGGGGTGATCCTCAGACTGCACCTGTCTCCACCAAACCTCAGACTGCATTTGAACTCCTGTCTCCTCCCTTTATAGTCCCCTCTCCACCCGGCCATATTACTCCGGTCTCCACCTCCCTGTCCTGGGATTTTAGGTGTGTGCCGCCACTCGCCACTCCCTGACCTCTAGTGGCTTAGCTCTGCACTCTGATCTTCAGGCAAGCTTTATTTGTTAAAACACAAACAAAATATCGCTACAGCCAGTCAGTCTAGTTTAATTGCTACTAATGAGTGAATCTGTCTCAAAAAGAGGAGAGTGTTGGATGGGGAAAATGCCTGTACCTGCATACACATGAATATGCACAGGTACCTGCACAGACAGACACGTGTGTGCATGAATGCAAACACGCAATGTACACACACGCAAAGATCAAACACCTGAGAAGTACCCTCTTCAGCCAAGATTCTGACCAATCTCTGGTAGCTTGCCTCTGCCTCTGCTCACAGGAGAGAATATTGCTTCCTCTTCCCTCCCCGCAAGTTTGCTGTCTATCATGTTTTCCAAAGATCAGCCCAGAGGAGGTGTCGCGAGAGACCAAGATGACTGCCTAGTCCAAAGAAATGTGTCTAGCCTAACAGACCTCTCCAAGGAGCTTGGGAGAGGCCCAGGTGAAAAGCAGCCTGGTCAACAGGAAGCACCTTCTCTTGGGGCCCCACCCCCCTCACTCCTGCCTCACCTGGGCCTCTCCACTGCCTCCACCTCTGTTATCACCGCCCCCACCCCTGCCCAGGCATGCTCACTCAGGCTTTTTAACTGGATTTATGGCGGCGTGGGGATTTGTTCGGCTCAGAGGTGATTGTAAGGAGATCTGCCAAGGTCTGTGAGTAGCTCCTGTGAACCCAAGCTCTCTTCAGCCCCAGCCAAGGCCTTTTGAATATACACCCTTGGCTGCTTTGTTTTCCAAACAGGAAGCTATGGTATCATTTTAAATACTTGCCTACATACTAAGTCCTCTGCCCCTTCTCCATCGTCACCTCCTGACTTCCCGAGTTTAGATCTTTCATTTTTTTTTTTTTTTTTTTTTTTTTTT
>NC_022015.1:85567670-85572007 GCF_000317375.1 Microtus ochrogaster
TCGAGACAGGGTTTCTCTGTGGCTTTGGAGCCTGTCCTGGCACTAGCTCTGTAGACCAGGCTGGTCTCGAACTCACAGAGATCCGCCTGGCTCTGCCTCCCGAGTGCTGGGATTAAAGGCGTGCGCCACCACCGCCCGGCTAGATCTTTCATTGAAGAGGGACATAATTCTCTCCATTCATATGCTCAGTTCTAACTGAGTATACTCTGCTCACCATTGGGTCTGACCACACTGCTTCTGGGAGAAGAGTTTTTGCTCAGGTGAGACTATTGTTTAAGCACAGGCTGCTCTGATGTGGCGGAGAAGCTGCCCTAGGAAGCCCAAAATAATATTAGTGAAAATAGATTCTTGTGACAATTGATGTCCTGGCTTTTTGTAGTTCCCAGCGCCCAAAGGCATCTTAGGTCAGGCACTTTCTGGTGACATGTTAAATTACCTAATAATTTGGACGCAATCAAATCCCCCATTTTTCAATGCCTTAGGTCAGTTGTTGAAACTCTTTCTAAAAGAACTGTAATAAAAGCAGATCACTGCCTCGGGGCCAGCCTCCAGCAGCACAGGGCTCAACGGGAATCCATGGAGTCAGGGTACCAAGACTTATTATCTGAGGTATAAAGGGAAGAGAGTCACAAGCTATTGGTGGTTTCCTTCCTTACACTTCTGTATTCTCTGTTCTTTATTTTCCTGGTGGTTCCCTTCTCTTGTTCTTTTTTGTTTTGTTTATCAAGACAGGCTCTGTGGAGCCTGTCCTGGACAGAACTCATTCTACAGACCAGGCTGGCCTCAAACTCACAGAGATCCGCCTGCCTCTGCCTCCCAAGTGCTGGGATTAAAGGTGTGCGCCACCACTGCCCGGCCCTTCTCTCATTCTTGATATTTTCCTTCTATCTTTATTCTTGATATTTTCCTTCCAATTCTATCTTTATTCCTTCTTATTCTCTCATTCTTTCCCTCTTTATTTTTTCTCTACAGCTTATATACTCCAAGAAAATCTTTCAGGCATTATAGAAATTACAATGTCCTTACATTCTGTTTCTAAAGTGAATGATTACAATTAATACAAGTAAAAAATACAGCATGTTTTCCATATTCCTTACATGATTAAACATTTTACATAGTACAGGTGAAAAATAAACTAACCCAGGAACCCACATACATTTATACCCGAGCAACGTGTTATAGATTAACAGAGTATGCAAACAAGGGATTCTGTTACTGTAGGCTGCATTTGGCTGTTACAAATGAAGGATCAATCACTTTATTACTTATCCTAAAAGATAATCTTATAAGAAATCTTAAATGAATCATAAATCTAAACTTTTATATATATAAATCAGTCAGCTCTACTTTAAATCTTTAGGGCATAGCCACTCATCAATAGTTTCTTGTATCAGGAGATTGAGGGCAGAAATGGGTGTGAGGAATTGATCATCACCTTTGGCCATCAACCAATCCTAGCAAGAGAGGCCTATCAGCTAACAATAACTAGGCTGCTTTGTCCTTGTTCCCTGACTTTAGTGAGTTCCTCACTCAACAATGTGCCTTTCTAAAACTTTAGATTATCATCTTGGGGTTTTACCACAAAGCTATTTGACAAATCTTAGTCTAACTTTAAGTTATTTTCAAAGCTTTGTTTCTGCTAGGACTCACTCTGAAACCTGTGGACGCATCTCCCAACATTAAGATTAAAAGAATTTAAACTAGCTGGGCTACTGGGACTCGATTGTTTTTCTTCATCATTAACCTAAACCAGCCTATACAACTCCTCAATAGAAACTCACGTGTTCCAGCTGTGTGACACTTCCTTGTTTTATTTTTAGTCATGAAGACTCTATTTAATACTAACACCTTATTATCAATCAGATAGTACAGCTTAGGAAGAAATCATCTTTGTAATAGTCCACAAGTAAAAATGCCCAGTAGAACGGGGAGTCTCCATGAGATAAACATTACATTACAGGCAGTGGGGATCTCCCCACACCCACTGTGACACAGCATGCCACATACCAGAGAAAGAAAGCAGCAGCAAACATGTAAAGGCACAGCAGAAGCAAAACACATTCTGGTGTCTGTGGTCTGGAGGCCTTGACTATCCAAGATTCACCCATCAGAAAATTCTCCTAGTGGGCTGACACCCTGAAGTCAACTGACATGGCCACCCCCAAAAGTGCTTACCTAAGAAGGCAGCATGGGGACATGTTAGGGAATATGGTTTGGATAAAAATGTCCTTTCAGCAAATATATACCAATTATAAAAAGAAAGAAAGAAAATATGCTGACCTACTTCACCTGACTCTGTGACTTCATTGTTACTGTCATTGAAGACATCAGAGGAGACTATCATTACTCAACTTCTGTTACTATGGAAGAGTCCAAAATTAAACTCAGCAGGTTGTAAGCACAGATATGTTTCCTTTTAACACTGTATGTGTGGAAGGGGGTAACACTGAAGTTCAAAGAGACGCCAAAGCTCCCAAATAATTACCTGCAGTTGAAACCATTGGAATGCATTCCTGGTGATTCCGACCTGTGCTTTTCAGGGTCTTGAAATGTCTATTACATAGTTTACAAGTAAACACCTCCTTCCTTCGCTGTAAGTGGCAGTTTTGTAGCAGACACTAAGAACTGTTGACTTGTGTTTCCCATCAGCGCAGGTCTGGCGGCCCTTAGTCCACTAGGCAGCCTACCTCATCCTCCCCTCCAGCTGCAGAGCAGCCCTGCTGGCACCGCTATTAATGCTCTGAGAACACATAAATAGCACAAAGTGGGCATGAGCAGCTTTGTTCTCTCCTGAGGATGCTGGCTGGCTTGAAATACGATGGTACTTAAGAAAGAAGGCCGGCTGGAAGGACACCAATAAAAAACACTAGCTCTGCTTAAAACAATTGGATTTCAACCTGAAATGAATTACTTCGCAACGCAAATAGAAAATGGCAAACAGAATGTGTGGCTTGTCAAGATCCGAGAGTCAGAACTGCAGACTCAGTTGAAGCGCTCTAGCTGGAGGAGAGCAGAACCCCCCACCCCAACATCCACTTGCAGATGGCCTATATGGAAGAGGGACCCCTGAAACTCCAGGGTCCACTCCTTGCTGATTTCTCAAATGACAGCTCCAACTTGGCCTTCTCATGCACAAGAAAAGAGCGACTGTCACATGAGCTGGCAAAGGAGCAGCCTGTAGGACTAATGGCACTGAGGCTCATACAGGACAAGACCACAGGAGTCTGTCCATGACATGCAAGGCTCTCTGCTCTGTGCTGTTAGACAGATGACCGACTGACAGCTTGACTTCCCTTTTCTAAGCAATGTCCAGAGTATGGTTATGTGTCGGCATTAATGGCTCTTGGGTAAGAATCACTTTGGTTTTAGCTTGTGAATCAAGGGTTATTTATCCTGAAGGATGCCTAGAGCTAATATTATGCCTTCATTGGAACCACTTGGAAGGAAAAACCTTTTTTCTAGTGGTGCAAAACGTTGCAGCCATGATTATAGCCCCAGCATAGCGTTCATACAATTCACAGTAGCATTTCCTTCTGTTGCAAATTATTCTTGATGGAGTCTTGAAAATCATTCTGATATAGACTCTAAGCGACTATTCAGAAAGATTGCAGCAAACGCCAAGCTCATCGTGATGGAGAGTAGTGATTAATAATGTCTGAAAAGTTTGAAATGTTCTGTCTATTGATATAAAGTTTAATTCAACTGATAAAACACACTCCTTGCTTCCACTGAAATTAAATGAAAACTTCATGTTGGCCTTAATCACATTAGTATAGATCGGGACGCTAGCTTCATTTGATATCTTGTGGGTTGTTTGAGCTAAAGTAGTCCACACACTGCACAGCGAGCTACAGGGTCCTTTATCATTCCCCCAACCCCACCACTGTGCGGCTTCTTCCTCCCAGGAGCAGTGCACAATGTGTTTACAGAGCCTTTGGAACCTGCAGCATTGGCTAACTCTCCACACAATCACTACATTTTAACAGGGCTTTCCCGAGATGGCCTCATGGCGGTCAGTATTCAGTGTGTTCTAGCTGCTGAGGCTCGGGAGAGGTAAGCTGCCCTCTGCCTCACTGACCTGCTGTGAGGACTGTGTTGTATATGACGGATTGAATACCCAAGATGCTGTATCACAACCCCCTCACTTGGAAATCTTAGAGAGGATCGGCACAAGTTCTAGGCCAGCCTGGGCTACATAGGGGAGTTTCTGGTTAAACTGGGTTACTTAGTGAGACCCTGTCAATAGATGATAGATAGATAGATAGATAGATAGATAGATAGATAGATAGATAGATAGATAGATAGATAGATAGATAGATAGATAGATAGATGATAGA
>NC_022015.1:85572107-85575458 GCF_000317375.1 Microtus ochrogaster
GATAGATAGAACTTAAAGAATCTGCAGAGTGAAACCCTATCAAAAATATAAAAACAAGAACAACAAAAACCATTTCTGAAGCTGGCTTGTTTGAAGTTAAGCACTTTCTGTCCAATTAAAAATGAAGTTTCTCACCTGTGCTGAAGCCTGGAATCTCACTGGGAGTTCCACAAATGAAGTATTTTACACAGAGAATTGGCATTTGTGTCTGAAACAGCAGCTTTGTGATTTCTCCATCGATACGGACATTCGTAAAACACTTTTAAAAGCCTCCACCCAAGTAAGAAAGCAAACATTCTCCTCTCTGTCTGCTAGCTGTTACTAGGTAGATGCTTCCCTTGGATAAACAATCTCCAGTGTTTACTGAAGCATGCCCTGATGGTACCCAGTAGTGTTCACAGGCTGAGTTTTATCCCAGCAACTCCGCGAAATGAGCCCGCGGTGCAGGGCAGGCGGCCCCTCTGGACCCGCAGACTGTTTGTTCTCTCGCTGTTCTAAAGGTAATTAAGGAGCATTGCATGCTTCTCAATTAATGATTTCTCATTCAACAGGGGATCTTTGATGCTAATTTGTTTTAATCAGGGCAGAGGCTGCTCAAAAACTCTGAACAATCCACTGAAGAGGAACTAGGAATTTTTAATCAAGTGGAAGAGGTTTAAATGCTACGAGGGAGGCATCCATCATGCACCTTCAATTCCCCTTCACTTAGTTGTGTTCTCATGCAGCTCATTGCGTGTGTGTGTGTGTGTGTGTGTGTGTGTGTGTGTGTGTGTGCATGTGCACACTGGACCTTCATTTCTTCCAGGTAAAAACCTGTTTATATCCAGACTTCATGTTTCTCTTAATAGAGAATATATTTGTAAGTAAATTTTAAAACAAAATTATTTATACATACATCCAATGCCCTTTCATTGTACATAGCAAAATAGTATATTTTCAGAAATTTACATATATGTAGCAAAAGAATGATGGAAAATACATTAGAAATGAAACTTAAAACAGTCTTTCCGTCCCATGGACTGGATCCTGATTCCAGCAGCTAACGTCAAGTTGCATCACACACACAGAAACATTCCCAAGCTAGAATTACATTATAGCATGATTAGATGCCAGCTTTTGTTTTAAAAGTGACGTCACCAGGTGACTGCCTTCAGACAGTGACTATTCAGCGTAGTGAGGTTACGGTCGCTGCCTTCTTACCTAGTGACCAGGTTTGGCCTCATTGCCATGTTTCCACCTAAGTTAGTTGTGTGAAAATGAACTATATATTTTTCTATTTATTTTTCCTGACTGTAGAAAAACCTCAGTATTCCAGGGGTCTAACCATTTAAAAACTTCCTGTTCATCGTATTGAAGTAAATGAGGAAAGACTTTGGCTTTTTATTTTTCTTAAAGCAGTGGTTCTTACACTACAGCGTCTAGAATGAACTAGGCCAGGGGTTGCTAAAGCAAAGCAAAGCCTGGGGTTGTCTTTAGCTTCTGACCTAGCGAGTCAGCAGGCACCCAAGACTTTCCACATTTGACAATTTCTAAAGAGGAGGATATGGGGGAAGGATACAGGGTCCCAACTGCAGGACTCCTGTTAGAAGCAGCTCAGGACAGAGAGGCCGTGACTGAAATGCAGGGGCAGACGCTCCAAGCTCCGTATAGACCACAGCGCACAGTACCCAGGTTCTACAAGGCTGTGTCTCTAGGTGATTTTCTGGTTGGGCACAACCTAGAAGGTATATTTGGGTAACGAGGAAATTATTTATGCCTATACGTTATATTCAGATTTTTATGGACACAGGGTTTCATAGAGCTCAGAACTCCTGATACTCCTATCTCCACCTCACGAGTGCTGAGCTTACAGGCATCAGACACTGCACCACACTATTGTCTGTATTAGAGTTGACAAAGATCCCCTTGATGGGTTTTCAGGAGTTACAAATGTCTGAGAATAAACTCTTTAAGCGGCATGATACCCTGGTCCGCTTGGGGCAGAAGGAATGCCAGAAGCCAGCGTGCGCCTGCTCCTAATTCTGCTGGTGAGAGTGGCTTGGGGCTCCTGTGGTTGTAGTGAAGGCCCTGGTGAATTCCTTACTTAGGGCTACAGAAGTTTATCTTTCCCTGTGCTACTGACCAGCATGGAGCATCTATGAATGCTCACACACACCAATAGTAGCTTGTTTACTTATCTCTACTTAGGTGTCGCAATGAATGATGGGAGAGGGAACGTCAGCCGTTGTTTCTAAAACGCAGAGGCAACTGTGTAAAATACCTAGGGACCCAGCTACCTGGGGACCCAACTACCTAAAAACCCCACTACCTAGGGACCCAGCTGTTTAAAAACCCAACTACCTAGGGAACTAACTACCTAGAGACCCAACTACCTAGGGACCCAACTACCTAGAGACTCAACTACCTGGTGACCCAGCTACCTGGGGATCCAACTACCTGGGGACCCAACTACCTAGGGACCCAGCTACCTGGGGACTCAATAATCTAGGAACCCAACTACCTATGGATCCAGCTTCCTGGGGAACCAACTACCTAGGGACCCAGACTTTCCCTCCGTCTGTGTTGTCTGCATAGACCTCTTGGTGGGAGAGCATTTGTAAAGCAGCTGATGGTCTTCCCCCAGTCATTCCTGGTCATGTAACATAATGGCCGTGGGGGACATGAACAGGTCCTGGGATTCTTGATTATTGCTGTGTGCTCAGTCTGCCCACTGTCAAAAGTTCAGTTAGGATTTGCTTTGATCCTGCAGATGCTGTTGCCTTCTAACCTCAGGTCTAAGACAGTTGGGGTTGGAAAGGTTGCAGATTGTGTTTGTGTACTGCTTTGGATAACTAATTGCCTTTATCTACACTTGGAGTAGATTCATGGACACTCATCCTTTCCAAAGATGGCTTCTGGGGATCGAGGGATGGCTCGGCAATTAAGAGCATGTATTAATTAATTAATTAATTAGGAACCCACTTTGGAACTCTCACAACTGCCTGCAGCTGTAGCTCCGGAGAATCTAATGGGTGCCCTCTTCTAGCCTTTGAGGACACCCAAATGACCTTGCAATACTTATATACAGACACATAAAATCAAAATAAATATTTTTTAAGAATTGACCCTCTTGTGAAATGGAGCTTCTGAAGTCCCACTGTGTAACAGGACCCATTATGCACCATGTGATTTACTCTTCTGCCAAATAGTGGAGCCCTGGCTTCAAAGGTGTCGAACACCGATCTGCCTAAGCTTGCGTGGCAACTAAGAGGTACACAGATGCCTGCCAAACAGACCCTTCCCACAGGGGAGCACACACAAGATGCCTAGCAAACAGACCCTTCCCACAGGGGAGCACATACAAGATGCCTG
>NC_022015.1:85575558-85578282 GCF_000317375.1 Microtus ochrogaster
AAGATGCCTAGCAAACAGACCCTTCCCACAGGGGAGCACATACAAGATGCCTGCCAAACAGACCCTTCCCACAGGGGAGCACACACAAGATGCCTGCCAAACAGACCCTTCCCACAGGAGAAGAATAGTGTCAGCAACTGTGGCCACTGTCCATGGATGAGACCTCACAATGACAGTTTCACTCAAAGTCATAACTTGCCTTAGCTAATAAAGAGTTGTTTTTATTACTTTCCTATGGCTGTGAAGAGACACCATGACCAAGGCAGCTCATAAAGCAAAGCATTGAATTGGCGGCTTTGACAGCTTCAGAGGGTGAGTCCATGACCGTCATGGTGGGGACATGGCATCAGGCAGACATGGTCGGGAGCAGGAGCTGACTGTTTATGTCTGATCCACTAACTAGAGTGGGGGTGCTAACTGAGAATGACCCAGAGACACACTTCTTCCAACAAGCCACACCTCCTAATCCATCCCAAACAGTTCCACCAACTGGGGACCAAGCTTTTAAACATATGAACAAATGGGGGTCATTTTCAGTTAAGTACCACCATAGCCTTATCTTTTGCACTGGTCCTGGTTCCCTACAACAAGGAACAAGCTCTGACTCCCTGAGCTGTAGGCAGCCTCGGGTGCCCAGATACCCATGGTACCAGTGAGTCTACCAGACATGGCATCCCTCTGGTCATCATGGGTGACTGGCAGCAGATCCATTGGTGCAACATCATTGAGTCACAGAAGAGCAAACAATAGACTAGAAAGTGATTCTGGCAGCTCTAAGTTCCACACTGGTGGGCTGGGACCCCACTGTTCCTGCCCCACTTGGCTGTGACGTACACATCTCTAGGCTGTTGCTGCAGCGCTGGCTCAGTCCCCGGAGAAGCTCATCAGGAATGGGGCTGCAGCAGAGCCCTGCTGTCTGTTTTTACTGCTCAGCCTACATCTTGTTCAGCACAGGCAGATTGTTTGGCACTTTCTTGCTTATCCTGTCTCCGCTTTGGAGGAGCAAAGCCAGGCTCATCATGGGTGCCTCGGGAGGTATTTGCACCATGTCAAAAAATACCACAAGCTGCTGGGAGAGGTACTGAAGCAGTCTCCTGGAAGCCTGGCAAGGCAACACAAACACGATCTGAGTGTCTGTTCTTTTGACAGATTCCACGATGCCAGGAAGTGACACACAGCACTTCTTACTTAAAGCATGTTTCTGGGACTAGTCAGCTTGCTGTGTGCGTGTATGTATGTGCATGCTTGTGCGGGTGCGTGTGTATGCGTGTGTGTGTGTGCGCGCATTGTATGTGTGCATGTGTGTGCTCGTGTGTGCATGAGTGTGTGTGCACATTTATGTGCACGTGTGTGCACCTGTGTGTGTGCTAGTGCGTGTGTGTGTGTGCACGTGTGTGTGTGTCTTCTTCAGTCACCCTCCACTGTAGATTTTTGGAGACAGAGTCCTTCACTGGACAGGAATTCACTAAATAGGCTAGACTAGCTGGCCATTGAGCACCAGGAATCTGTCTGTCGGTCCCTCGCTGGCTCTAGGATTAACAGGCACTTGTCACCATGCCTGGTTTATCCTTATGTAGGTCTCAGGATGCAGTTTGTTCCATCTGCCTGGATCATTACCTGGTGACAGCAGTAGTGTGTTTGTCCAACTTAGCCTTCCACAAAAGCAGCTCTCATCAACTGACTAAAACCTGTCAACTCAAGAGAGCTTTACAGATTCGGGTCTTCCCAAGACACAGCAACTGGTTCACAGGGCTGCCGTCTGGAATCTGGACTCCCTCGACGGTCATGATGCAGGCTGCCCAGCACCCTGATATAGAGCGAATTAGATGATGCGCAGGTCCCATTGTCCTTCCTGCTGGGGAAGTTTCACCTCTCCATTCACCCCTGCCTACATCCCAGATTCTCACTGTACTCTTCAGTGAGAGTTAATGTCAACCATCAGAACATCATTTAACTGCTTAACTGTGTTGTCTCGGCCATGTGTTAAGACTTCTGCCTCTAAAAGGGACCTTATGAAATACGTTCTTTACTCAGAATAGAAAATTAGATGTAGAGAATTTGTGGATTATCTGGGTATCAAAGGATCCTGTGTCAGAACTGCCAGTTACACAGGGGCAGGGACATTCGTGCCTTTTTAACACCGGCTTCTAGAAAGATTATGGACAATGTTAGTGGTGCCCAGCTCTGAGAAGGCATGCCACAGTTTCCTGCAGTTATTTTAAAGCAGAATAACCATTTTTCCATCTGAGACGCAAATAAAGGGTGAGTCACAACCAAGCAAGGCTCTAACCTCTGACAAATGTGCAAACACAGGTAACTGGCCGATGTGTTTGTATGCGGTGGGTGTGCAGATACGTTGACCTAGATACATCTCTAAAATTAATTTAACGGTGCTGCACTGAGCCTTGCTAATACTCTAACAAGTGTTCCTTTCTTTAATGACGAGCGCGAGCCCTGAGGGCCTCCGGTCTGATGGTGGTGATGGCTCTGCATGATACAAGTTCCTCCAAGAGCGGGCGTGCTGACTCAGAGAGCAGAAAGACAGCAAGGCTGGCAGGGGAGTTGCTGGACAAATCAGTAGCTGTCCAGATTAAAAGCTAGAAAGCTGATCAGTGCCGTAGGCCTCCACATCCCAAAGGTGTAGTAACAGGGGCAGCGGGGCTGCGTCTCTGGCACCCGGCTGCCCCTACGGCTAGCTTTACCCGAAATAATTACACGAACACT
>NC_022015.1:85581582-85583172 GCF_000317375.1 Microtus ochrogaster
CAGTCTCTGACCTCACTTCCTCTTCCTCCCAGCATTCTATTCTGTTTACTCCTCCCATCTATGTTTTAACCTATGAGACCAAGCAGTTTCTTTATTGCTTAAACCAATGAAATCAACAGATTGATATATGACACTCCCACATCACAAAGGGAAGTGACTTCCTCAAGATTTACTTCTTCAGTGAAAAATCAGCAGATTATGAAATGAGTCAAGACCTTACCTTCAGTCGTTTGACACACTTTGAATCCTCTAGAATCTGCACAGGCGTGGTCTTCTGCTTTTCTGTTTTTCTCCCTTGCGTCCCCCCTTCAGCCTAGAGAAGCTCCTTCCTGCTCCTGAGGCCACAGGCGGCATGGCCATCTTTGCCTTCCCACTATGCTCAGAAATGGCAGATATCTGGGCATATCTAAGACATTGATTGCATAGTTAAGTCTGGTGTGAGTGAAGGAATTCAAACAAACAATCCCTGAAAACTAGGTGTGAGGTGTGTCTGTTGGCCTGGGGTTTTCTTTAGAACAGTTAAAGTCACACCGAATGGTGTAGCCTGGTGTGCTGGAGAAAGACACGTACTGACTCTCTGCAGATAAACTGTCTCAAGACCCCTTGCCTCATTTCCCGAGCGCCTACCGTCTCTCACACATGGGAGTCACAGCTATCCGTGGAGCGCTTGGTTTGTTTTATGTGACCCCGGTGGGGACAGGGTCCTGTTTTTCCCCATGCACGTCTTGCAGCCTCCTGCACCTCCTCTGCTCCTGACACAGTGAGATACACAACAGTGACAATGACACAGCACACGGTAGCATCAGAGAGGAATGTCCTCACTGTGAAGGGTCTTGACGCCCGATGTGGTAGCAGCAATTTCTCGGGTCTACTCTGCTTGCTAGAGGCAAGCAAGTGCCTCATCTAAGAGAGGCTTCCTGACTCAGCTTTAGCTGCAACCCTGCAGCTCATTGAGAGGTCCTGCCACGAAACACTTAAACGGTGTTGACGAAAAGCTGAACGCATGCTTTTCGGTTTTCAGCCGTAGCAGGAAAAATGCCAGCTTTCTGGGCCATCCTGCCAGGGCAAACTCTGACTATTTGAGGCAGGAGAGCCGACTACAGAGGGAGGACTTGTGTGTTGTCTGTGGACATAATGCTGCAACTTACTTGCTGGCAGGAACCTTGAAATGCCATAGAGTTGTGGCAGTAAACATGACTACAGCCAGTACCTCAGCCATGAGGCTGGAAAGCTAAGGAATGGACTGGATCTAGCTGGCAAAGCCACGGCTTTAGTCCTACTGATATTGCTTGGTAAATTAAAGACTCATGTGGTCAGAAAAAGAGAGATATACAGTAAAGAGAGATTCAAAGACAAATAAATTTCATTATTATTTTTTTTTTTTATTTTTTGGTTTTTCGAGACAGGGTTTCTCTGTGGCTTTGGAGCCTGTCCTGGAACTAGCTATGTAGACCAGGCTGGTCTCGAACTCACAGAGATCTGCCTGCCTCTGCCTCCCGAGTGCTGGGATTAAAGGCGTGTGCCACCATCGCCCGGGGACTGTGATTATTTCTAAATGTATTTTATTCTTCCTGCTTGTGGATCAGAAAT
>NC_022015.1:85584128-85585901 GCF_000317375.1 Microtus ochrogaster
ATAGGTTAAAACATAGGTGGGTGGAGTAAACAGAACAGAATGCTGGGAGGAAGAGGAAGTGAGCTCAGACATGACAGCTCTGCTCTCTGGAGCAGAGATGCCATGCTCCCTGCTCTCTGAGGCAAACGCACGTGATGAAGAAGCAAGCTGCCAGGTTAGACATGCTGAATCTTTCCTGGTAAGACCGGTGCTCACAGATTATTAGAGATGGGTTGATCGGGATATCAGAATTAGCCAGTAAGGGCTAAAGCTAAAGGGCCAAGCAGTTTCTTTATTGCTTAACCAATGAAATCAACAGATTGATATATGACACTCCCACATCAAGTTATGAGAGGAGTCCGGCTCTAGGAAGCTAGGAGTGGGGAGTCTTTTCATGCTTGCAAATCCTGGACAGCAACAGCATCTTCTCCCATGGCTCAAAAAGTGGGGGACAATGGGAGGGTGCCACCCTTACCCCACCCTCTGCTTGCTTTCATTTCAGATGCTCTTAGGATAAACAGATAAAAGGGGGTGTGTTCAGAGAACCAGCTCTCTCTACGCTATCCAGGTTCTGTTCTGTTGTGCGCAGGATAAATTGTTCATTTCTTTTTCAAAGCCATTTGACAGCACCATAAAGACTGAGGAAGGTCAAAGGCAGCTCTCTGGGGAGATTGACCAAGCTTCTAGGAGAAATAAAAGGTCATCATTAGCACCCCTGGAGGGACAGTGGATGGCTCCAGAGAAGACTAAGAGGGACTGGGAGGTCTCAAGCAAAGTAGCAAGAGAAGCCCAAGTGAGCAGAGGCCACAGCTCCAGCCAGTCTAAGGCAGGCAGAATTCTAGAGCCAGGAGGCCTGACCCAGCGAGCGGAGGAGTCACCTGGCATTGGCATGTTTATGCTGATGGAGGCTTTTCAAGAAGCTCTTTGGACACTGCTCATCTCGGCCGTTTGGATGGAGATGGATGAGGGTCTGAACTGAGGGAGGCTAATGTGGAGAATAATTGTTTTCACTGCTGGGAAGGAGGGGGAAGAAGCTGTCACAATCTTGCAAGCACAGCTTCTTCTCAGAAATGCACGCGCAGACGCGCAGACCTCCAGTCTGCCTGCCTCCGAGCCATGACCCGCTAAGAGCCATCATTGCAGGCAGCCTGCCCTCTCCGCTCAGCCCCTCCCAGCTCCCCTGACTGCATGGTCGGATCCCGGACCTCGGCTGCTTTAAGAAAAGAGAATCACCTTCCAGTCACGGCTCCCTGGAAAGCATATGGGGCCCGATGGTCACAGCCATGTTGAGAGGCTGAGAGGCCACGGGTGCTGCTCGTGTCTGACTTTGCAGTGCTCACCTAACTTTAAAATTCATCCTGTGCAAAGGAGACGATGCAGTTCTTAAAGAGTGATCCTGGGGGGTGGCTGTCTGCCTGTGGTCCCAGCCTTGGGAAATGGAGGCAGGAGAGTCCCCAGAGCAAGCCCGCTAGTGAGACAGCCATATTGGCAAGCTCTGGCTTTGATCAAGAGACCCCGCCTCACGGAATCATGGTGAAGAGTTATCAAAGATGACTTCTGACGTCAGCTTTGGGCCTCCAGATGTGTGCAAGCACAAGGGTGTGGACACATACACACAAATTTACACACACACACACACATACACACAAATTTACACACACACACATACACATACAAATTTACACACACACACAAATTTACACACATACACACAAATTTACACACACATACACACAAATTTGCACACACATACACACAAATTTACACACACATACACACAAATTTACACACACA
>NC_022015.1:85586001-85597089 GCF_000317375.1 Microtus ochrogaster
ACACACACATACACACAAATTTACACACACACATACACACACATAAATTCACACACACACAAATTTACACACACATACACACAAATTTACACACAAACAAATTTACACACACACAAATTTACACACACACACATACACACATGTACCCACATACATGAAAATGAAAACAAAAACATTTCACCCTTAAACACCATGATTCTATGTCTCCAAAGGTGAAGTAGAATATAGTGATATTTAATCCCAGCATGTGGTTTATTAAGACCAAGTGCTAGCACAAGGGAGCGGTAGATTTGGTTGGTTGTTGAGCCAACAGTCTCCTGCTGTGTTATTGCTTCCCCATCACTGTGACCATGTGACCAGCAGAGACAGCCTAAAATGGAGGAGGGGTTTGTTTTGGTTGTCGGTGTTTCAAATGTCAAGTCATTATGATGAGCGAGTCATGGCTATAGAGGCCCTGGCCTTCCAAAGCCTACTTCTGGTAACCGTTTCTGCCAGCCGAGGACAGTGTTAAACCCGTCAACCTATGGGGACATTTCTCATAAACACGTCCTCATCCATAGACAGAGGGAACAGCACACAGGGGAATGGGAGACTGGAGAAAACCAAGGAAGAAAACGTTCAGAAAAGAGGTTTGAAGCTCTGCCCGCTCACCTGACTCCTTGGACCAGGACAAAAGAGAACGTAAACACGCAGGTGGTGTGATGTCATGGTTAGTCACACACATGTTGGGGGAGTCAGGTCTTGCTCCTAGAAGCAGCCTGTAGATGAAACACCAGTGGTTAGGTCAGAGGAGGTCAACATGGTGCCCATTGCCAGAACTCTACCACAGAGAATGACACAGAATCTTTTCCATGTAGAGGCACAGCCGCCATGTTCCAGTTGCCTTGTTGAGCAAGAACGTAGATGAACTCTGAGAAGAAAGGATGCGGCAGACCTACGTGCTACAAGAGACCTTCCTGCGTCTGAGTTTCCTCAACTTGCCAGAAACTGGGCTGCAAGCAGAATGAATGGAGGAGAAAAAAAAATAGATTTCCTTAGAGTAGAATAGTTTTCCACACCTGAGCGTATGATATGTAAATTTTATAGCTGGTATGCCAAGTTTACTTAGTCTGCCATGAGCTAAAAATGGAGCATGCCCCATGGAGTTCAGCTCACGTGCAGAGGGTGCACAGTGATTGGACGCCTCGTTCCTTCTCGGTTCCTTCCCGGCAGATGCGAGCCGTGTGGTGATGGTGTCTTAGGGATACGCTCATTTTTCTCACAACGTCGATTCACCATGCAGACTGGTCCCCATCCAAAAGAGATTAGCAACGATCCTGTTCTTGCTATCATGTTATTCTGGAAACGTGATGTGTTGTGTCTGACCCAGTTCATTCTCCACAAGTCCACACACAGAGGAAGAGACAGACCTGGCAGCCTACCCAGTGCTGCGCTGAGCTGTGCTGCCGAATAGGCAGAATCATGAATGCATCATCCAGAGGAGACTTGAGTCAGAATATGTAGTGCAATATCTAATCCTCTTAATAAAACCCCAGAGTCTGATATTAGGAGGTGAAAGCCGAAAGATCAGAGAGCAGTGCAGCCAGCCACTAATTCTTACCTCTTCGAAATCCTCAAAACCAAGAGGACAAGATCCTGTCTCTACAAATCCTCAGACTGATGCCTGGAGCTCCTGTCTTCTCCTTCCTTATATTCCTCTCTCTCCTCAGCCACATCCCTCCTGTCTCCACCTCCCTAATGTTGGAATTAAAGGCGTGTGACTCCCACGTACTGGGATTTAAGGTGTGAGCCACCGCCCCCTGACTCTGTTTCCCTTTGAGATTGGATCAGTCTAGTGTAGCCCAGGGTTGCCTTGAACTCGCGGTGAGCCATCTGCCTCTGCCCCCCCCCCCCAATGCTGGGATTAAAGGTGTGTATCACCAGTGCCTGACCTCTATGGCTAACTAGTGACTTAGTTCCGCACTCTGATCTTCAGGCCAGCTTTATTTGTTAAAGTACAAACAAAATATCACCACAAGAAGGTAGGAAATATCGCCTGTGAACATACTTAACTTCAGACATGCGCATATAGTGTATGTGGGCATGCATGTATGCATGTTTGAAAGTGTGCAGGCGTATATGTGCAAGTGCACATGGGTGTGTACATGTGGAGGCCTGAGGTTGATATCCGATGTCTTCCTCCATCCTTCTTCACTGTATCTGTTGAGGCAAGATCTTACCTGCAACCTGGCACTTACTTGCCCATCCCAGCTGCTCTGGCTAGCTGGCTAGCCTGGGAATCCTGTAGTGCTGTCTCCTAGTGGCCTGGTTATAGATGTCTGCAACCAGTCCTGGACCACTGCTGTCCCTGGAGCAGAGAGTAACACTGTCTGGAGTCACCCACCATTTGTAGCCACCAGCTCACAAGCTGGGGACATTCCATCAAGGGTCTAGTTCAGCCTAACTCAAAAATGGCTTCCCTTGCTACTCCACAATGCCTAAGATGCGAAATGATTCCTTGCATAACAGGTCTACAACCACATCCTTTTTATTTTATTTTATTTATTCTTTGCGTGTTTGGAAATCAGGAATGTCAAGACCTCATTTGCTCTGACTGAGCCCAGGCGATGAAGACTCACCAGCCTTCCAAGAACCGTGGCATCTTCTGGGTCGTTAAGTTGACGCTTAGGCTGATGGAATTGAGGCTAGCAAATAGACTTATCCATGAGCAAGTGCAGGGGAAGCCCCCACAGCGGAGCTGGCACTGTTACACCTGTGGTGCCATCAGAAAACTTTCTGCAAAAAAGGAGATGGAAACTCCAAAGGAATGAGGTCATCCTTAAAGATCAATGCCCGGAAGTGGAACAAGATGGAACAGATACAGTCAGCGAAACCATCCATGGGAATACCTCACCCCCAGATTCTAGTGTGAGGAGAGAGGCAAGAGACACACATAACTAATGGCACAATGTGTCATAGGCGATAAGGCCAGGGAGAGAGAAGGCAGAAGATGGCGAAGGCTGGTGGTTGGGAAGGAATTTGCTGAGATGGACGAAAGTCAGAGGCTAAGGAAGAGAAGGCACTCTGAATCTTCACTTTGAGAGAGACGGCGTGGCTGGTAGCACCGTGAACACAACAGCTGTAGCAGGATACACAGAACCCGAACAGAAAACAAGAGAGTAGGGTAGGGAATGGGGGGGGGGGTCAGTAGGGATGGGAGTGGGCTCAGGGTAGTCAATGGAGAACTACAATCACAATATTGTGTGTGTGCATGTGTATAAAAGTATCAGAAATTAAACAAAAACATTTAAAATATAGTGTTCCAGGAGCATTTGGCAGATTGTTCAAAGACTTGAAGTATGGTGTTTCAGGCTTCCTGAGGGCTACCATATCTGGGGGTGCAGCAAAAATGGGGGTAGGGACAAGAACCCCCATCAGCAGATCCGCATGGGCCTTGGCGATTCCTTGCACTTTGTCTGGCTGTGTATGAGAGGAGAGTATAGGTTTTGAGCACGGCCTTGAAACCTAACTTTCTCTGTGCTATTTGGATAAAGATATCAGAAGTTGGCTTTCTGCTGCACTCGCTCGGTCTCAGTCCTGAAAGACAGTTCACCTGAGGTCAGCCCATGCAGTAGCAGTGTTCCTGTGATCCCAGCACTCAAACCTGAGGTAGAAAAAATCGTAAGTGCGAGGCATGTTACACAGTGAGTTTAGGGCAGCCTGCGCGACATCGTGAATCCATATCTCAAGACACCAAAACTCAAATGCTACGCTAAAAATGCTCCACGAGGCACAGGCAGCAAAAGCATGAGGTGTGATACAGGCGCTGTGGAGAATCTCAGTGGAGAGTTCCTGCAACAGTCCTGCAACCTAACTGAACCCAATTTATTCCTCAGCATGGGCACAGAGCACTCCGGATTTTCACTAAACACTACTCAGAACATCAGGAAAAGACATTCTCCTGATCTTCATTTCTGTCTATTTTCAATCTTCCTTGTGCAATTATCCAAAAGGTTACACACTTTATTGAAGGATGCCATAAGAGACTGAAGAGCGCGTGAATCGTAAGAGCACAGTGAAATTTCCAAGCCAGCAGGACATCTACTAAAGCAAGCATGCTTCTCCAATCCTGGCACTCCGGCATCCCCAAGCTGCCCCCCACCAAGCTTCTTCCTGTTGCCGCTCTGCCCCCAAACATAACATTAACATGACTTCCACCTTTAAATTAATCTGGCCTACTTGAGAAATGCATGTAATCAGTGGAGACATAGCTCAGTTGGTGAAGAGTCTGTCCTGAAAGCTGAGCACCTCAGCTTGATCCCCCAAATCCAGGTGAGGATGGTGGCACACACTTACAAATCCCAGTACTGGGGAGGTGGAACCAGGTTGATTCCTGGGGTTTACTGGCCCGCCAACCTGGTCTAATAAGTCAGTTCCAGGGCAATAAGAGACCTTGGCTCAACAAAGTAGACAGCTCCTGAGACTCTTCTCTGACTTCCACATGCATTTACACACACACACACACACACACACACACACACACAAAACACACAGAGAAAGAGATGGAGAGGGAGACAGAGACAGAGAGACACACAGAGTGAAAACAACTCACATTAGTGGATCACTAGATGTATTCATTCAAGTCTGGTTCTTTTGTTTAACTCTGTGCCTTGTAAGTCTCCCCATCTGTGAGGGGTAGATGGAAGTTTTCTGTGCCTGATGCTGTGTCATTCAGAGGAGGGACTGAGTGGCATTCCTTCATTATACAGCTAATGGCTTCCTTGGTGCTTGTGGTAGTTTGAATGTAATTGACCTCCATCATCTCATAGGGAGTAGCACTGTTAAGAGGTGTGGCTTTGTTGGAATGGATATGTCTTTGTTAGAAGAAGTGTGTCCCTGTGGGGTATCTTTGAGGTCTGTTATGCTCAGAATACTTTTGTTTGAGGCTGTTCGCTCGTTTCCTGGGCTCCCGGACCTGAAATAACCACTCAGAAACTATATTAGTTACAAAACTCCTTGGCCTATGACTCTAGCATATTCCTAGCAAGATCTTACATCTTAAATTAACCCATTTCTATTATTTTTTTATTTTACCTTGAGGCTACTCAAGGTTCCGGCTGGCAACTTACATCTTTCTCCTCTGGCAGCTCCATGGCTTCTCACTGACTCTGCCTTCTTTGTCCCAGCATTCAGTTTAGTTTTCCTACCTAGCTCTACTCTGCCCTATCACAGGCCAATCCATTCGTTTTCATTAACCAATAAAAACAACACATATACAGAAGGACCTCCCACACCAGAATACAATCCAGTGTCTCAGTCAACTTCCGTTGCCTGCAAGATGCAGGACTCTCAGCTACTCCTCTAGAAACATGTCTGACTACATACCACCACCATGCTCCCCATCATGATGATAATGAACTGAACCTCAAAACTGAAGCGAGCCACCTCCATTAAATGTTTTCTCTATTAAGGTTGCCATGGTCATGGCATCTCCTTACAGCAATGGAAACCCCAACGAAGACACTGCTCTTTTTAGATATGCTGCTATGGGCATCTGTACAGTGGTCTTCTGGAATCATCCATACAGCTTTGAAGTCGACATTGTGAGGTATACCAGTTGGCTTTAGCTCTGCCAGGTGTGTGCTTTAAGAGAAATGCTCTGGCTTAGTGAACTGAATGCAGGATTCATAGAAGGCCCGAGGCAAGAGTGGATGCAAGCAAATGAGACATTTACTGGTCAACCATGGGAAGAAGGCTGGTTGGACTGGGAGCTAAAATGTGTCTGAGGGAGCTGTACTATCAGAGCCTCCTGGGATAGGTGTGGTCGTGCTGGTTTGAAGCTTTGGGAGCAATCATTTCAGTGATAAAGGAATGGAGGGCACTGTCAGGAGGGCTCAGAAGAGCATGGTGACTTGGTGCAAGTCAGGACTATTCTTGACTCAGCCCCACAGTACCAACACCCGCTGCCATCTGTGGACAATAAGATCACCCCTCCTCAGTATCCAGATGGGCAGTGCTAGAAAGTGCAGCAGGCTGAGAGAGGACTTATTAAATAGATTTCTTCCTAAAGAGATGCTCGGTTGCTCTGCGGGGACCACCTATCAACATCAAAAAGATTTGTTCGTAAGAGATGTTTTTTTATGTCTGAAAGGAGCTGACAGCTTTGTCCGTGCGTAGCTCTCTGTGTGCTAAGTCTATTATAAATGCAATCAATAACACTGTGTTTTCTAAAATGCCTGAGTACGTATATCCAGTTGTCCTATGTTCACCATGCATCCTGCCTCCTCCTTACGCACACATCGTGTAAGCCGAGTATGAAAGGCCTTCTTCGGCCACATCTGCAGACCTTGTCCCTCCTCCTAGACAAGGAGTCGGGTCTCCAGGCAGCAAGCATAGGGTGAGGATTCTTGTCAGCTACCACACCCACCCCTTGTAGGTGCTCTCATGGTGTCTCTCCGCCTCTGAGCTGTATGAGGTCTACCCACACACAAGACACCATTTCGTCATCAGTCCTCTTCTTCTTTGCATATGTGTGCTTATGTGGTGCATGTTTCATGCATGTTCAAATGTGTGAGGATGCATATGTATGTGAGGGTGTTCATACGTGTGTGTGTGTGCGTGCGTGCATGCGTGCGTGTGTGTGTGTGTGCGTGTGTGTGTGTGTGAAACCCAGAGTTTGCCAATGTGGCTTACTTCACGGTCAGGCTTGCCCAGTGTGTGCTCTGTCTCTGCCTTCTAAGCATAAGTTACAGGTGTGCACCATGCCCACCTGGCAACCTCTTGCTTGTATGACAAGTGCTTTAACAATTGGGCCATCTCCCCAGCTCTCAAGCCACCATTTCAACACGACTCTGAGTTCTTCTGAGCTGACAGAGAGTCTAGCCAGCACTTGATTTGGTTATTCTATTTCGGCAGATGTCTTTTTTTTAGATGTTAATATGGCTCTTTTAACCCAAAGAGTGTTTCTATTTCCCTGAATACAAGGCCTCTTTTTCTTCCCAGTAGACAGTGTTACACACACCTGCTTAACTAAATCAATAAACATGGATTATCAAGGATCCTTCAAATAAATAGCCCACACCACTTGACTGTCAACACCAATGGCGCTTTCGAGCTAAATCTAATAATGATTCTTGTAACTGATTCCTGTTGGACTTTTTTTTCCTCCCTGAAATAAATACAAGTGGAGTCTTCACATGACCCATCAATTCCCAAAGAAGCCCCCAGCCCAGCTCCGGTGAAATCACACTTTTTTCTCTCCTTTGACCTCCACGTGGCTTCCCTCCACCCGGTTTTTTTTTTTTTGTTGTTTTGTTTTGTTTTGTCTTGTTTTTGGATTAAGGGGTTTGTGTGGTTGGCTGGTGTGAAGCAGCAAGGAGACCAGCTATTGGAGTGGCTGGATCCGCAGGGCACCTCGCATCCCACCACAACACACGGGGCTCAGGATAGCCGTGCTTTCTGGAAGTTGCTCCCACCCTCGAAGGCTGCTGGAGACCAGTGAGGTATGGCACTCTGTGGGACCTGAAACCCTTGATAAGACATGCCAAGAGATGGGGACATACTCAGTCATCCAAGGCGGTGACCATAGAATATTGCTTTACACTGTGTGAATAGATGTCATCGGTTTAATAAAGGAGCTGACTGGCCAATAGCTGAACAGGATGAGCTTAGGCAGGAGAGCCAAACGAAGGATGATGCAGGAAGAGAGGCAGAGTCAGAGGAGTTGAAAGCAGACGGAGAGAAACAAGACTGGTGTTCCGTGCTGAGAAAAGGTAGACAAGCCAGGTGGTGGCGCACGCCTTCAATCCCAGCACTCGGGAGGCAGAGGCAGGCGGATCTCTGTGAGTTCAAGACCAGCCTGGTCTACAAGAGTAGTTCCAGGACAGGCTCCAAAGCTACAGAGAAACCCTGTCTCGGAAAAAAAAAAAGAAAGAAAGAAAGAAAAGAGGAGAAAAAAAGAAATATGGGCTAACATAACTGTAAGGTTTAGCTAAAGCAAGTGTCCTACAAAAGGACAATTGATCCAAGTCCATGCCTGCTACACCATCCCTCCAGAGGGTCTTGCCTGATCCTGGCTCTTCCGTAGGGCTCTTTGCAAAGGAGCTGTTGATTATCCAGATGAGCCCTCTATGGCCTCTGGGTTAGTCAACCACACAGACTATCTTCTTGGTCCTGCCGCTGCATGCGCTCCCCACCCCATCTCCGTTCCCAGCTCGAATGGATCTAGAATTACTTCTGAGTTTAGTGAGGTGTACCTCTGACTGTGTCTGTGAGGCCGTTTCCAGAAAGGACTGCCTATGGCAGGAAGACCCATCCTAAATGTGGATGGCTCTCTCTGATAGACTGGAGCCCACACAGACGGACCCAAAGGGGAAAGGGGGAGTCTGTGGAGAGTACACACTCACTTCTCTCTACTTCCTGGCCCAGGATGATGTGGACTGTCAGGACCCCAAGGGTAAACCAGTACAGATGCCTGAACACTAACAACTATATTTTTCCATTTTATTTACTTACTGACAATAAAACAAAATTAATTCTTTTAAAAGGCTTTTTCTCTGAGTTTGGCCAAAATCTAGAACCTCATAACTATCAACATCATCAAAGCAACACCCCTAATCTCATACGTCCTTTTGAAGTCGGTCTGGCAGTCCGTCTTCACTTCTCCACTGGCAATCACTGACATCTTTTCTGTATCAATACCTTTGCTCTTTGCAGAATATCAGAGAAGAGCTGGCACAGCCTTAGCTCTTCCTGCTGGCCCTGCAGACCATGCGATCAGGGTTGCCCGTGTTAGGCACTCCAAAACATGCTTTTGGGAGTTGTTCATTTTAGACAACAATAGTTCTGGCTTTTTCCCCCAGTTTGCCTATTCATTATTATAAAAATTCTTGTGTTTTTTTCCCCTAGTTTGGGGTGAACATGCTGTAACCATCTATGGCTGAGTAGGATCCTTGGATTGCCAGGTTTTGCCAAACTCTGCCGGAGTAGTCGTATGAGCCCATGATTCCAGCAGCAATCCAGGCTCACGGTTACTCTGCATCTCCCCTGCACACTGTGGGTCAATTCTTTGCTTTGTTGGCTGTTGTAAGCCACACGTTGAGGTGACATCTGTTGGGGTACAGCCTCAAGGAATTCATACGTTCCAGGGTTGGGACGTGAGGATTAGAGTTATTAAGCAAAAGGAACAGAGATCTGAGAGAATTAAAGGACAGAAACCCAGAGCAGCACTAGGAAGGACATTCAGCGAGAGCTGAATTTGTCTGTTTTTCACACGTTTATATATTTCACTCCAAAAGGGTGAGGGGGAGGCAACAGACTTCATTAACATGATATAAGGGATAGACCAAGTATCCTGCAGGCAGCCACTCCCTGGACCTCCTGCCAATCCTGAAGGAGCTGAGCTATACTTGAATTCTGTGACCTTAGGTCAAGGTGGAGAGGATCCACCTCCGTGGGCCATCTTAAAGTCCAAAACACCAAGTAACCACACCCTAGGTCAGGATCCCTTGTTTGTAGACACACCTGTTGTCAACAACTTTGAAAGAGTAAAAATGAACTCAAACTCTCTGAGTTTTAGTCAAGGTAGAACAGGGCTCACATCTATAACCCGCAAACAGCTGCTCAGTCTCACAATGTAGCATGGCATGTCATCATGGCCATGGGGGGCTGGGCAGACAACCAGACAATGGTCAAGTCAGACATGACATAAAACTAATTCCCCATCTCTACAGCAACCTGCACATTGGTCAAGACTCCTATGAGGGCCAGCTAACTTCCATCTCACGACCAGTCAGAACCAGATCAGCCCCGCTGGGTGCTGTGCAGTATCCCTTGCCAATGGTGGTCAGAGCACAGTTTAAGCCTCCCTTGCGTCTCTTTGTGGCTTCCCAGCTCCTCAGTTTCCTCTGAGCCTCTTCTGAGTGTGAGGAGGGCGGCATCTGCACCAACATCCCTGTTTGCTCCCACGTGGGCGTTCATTTCCTGAGTCTGTGCATTTACTGCCTTTTTCTATGGAATCAGAACCTCCACGCTTCCCGTCCTCAGAGCCTGGAGAGTGCCTGGAAGGCTGCTGTGTGCTGGCATGATGTTTGCTGACTGACCACAGAACACATCAGGCCTTGTTTTGCTCTCTCCCTCAGTATCCACACTGTGGAAGGTCTGAACTTCTGGCAAGCCCCGAGGCTTCCAGCCCCCAAGTCCTCTCCAGTCCAGCCCCAAATACCTCCTGGTTCCCCTGGCTCTTCGCCTGTCTAAGCAGCCTACCTCTGCCCCATGCAGACAGCCTCAGGTGGTTCTGGGTAAAGTTCTTCGAGTTCTTTCTCAGGGAAAAACTGTCTATTGTGGAGGAGCAGGGCCCACAGGGAGAATGTTACAGGAAGTTCTTCAGCGGCCAAAACCTCTCTTACATTTGGGCCTTGTGAGAAGAGTAACCCGCTAAGACCAAATGCTGCTCTCCTAAATTGCTCTGGCCTTGGGAATGTAGCTCAGGCTGTGCCTCTCCTTGGGGAAGGGATTTCTATGAAGGCTTCATTGTAAGATATAGTGCCTGCATTTCAGCTCAAGGGCTTTCAAAAAGGCCCTTCCGGAAGCCGACTTCCAGCAAGTGAGCCTGCACAAACAATCAAGTTACTCAGACATGGGAGGGCTCAGGACTCTGAGGAATCTGAGCTCCAGAAGATGGGGGTCAGAGTGAGCAAGAGAGGAGAGCCCAGAACCAGCAGCACAGTGTGGTGCCTTTGTAAACCAAAACTAAGGTGACAACTGTGGAGAGGAACCTGGGTGCCCACACCACAGTTCAGGGCTTTGGGGGTTCATTTCTTCATGTGAGGATGTTAGGTTCATTTTTCAGCCATGTGTGATAGTTGTTCAATCAGATGTCACTCTGAATATCTCCACATGGCACACCCCAAAGACACCTACGTAATGACCCTGAGGATTTGAAGGGACTGTGTTAAGTAGCTCTGACACTTTGTAATAGGATCAGTTTGCCCAGTCTGTTGTAAAACCACCCAGTGTTTGGTGCTTCCCCTGCCTTCCTAACTGTTGGGGAGAGCCTGGGTGGTGGATTGTAGGTGGTTACCCCTCATCCTGACTGTTGGGGAGAGCCTG
>NC_022015.1:85597329-85603171 GCF_000317375.1 Microtus ochrogaster
GCGGTTACCCCTCATCCTGACTGTTGGGGAGAGCCTGAGAGGTAGATTGTAGGCGGTTACCCCTCATTCTGACTGCTGGGGAGAGCCTGGGTAGTGGATTGTAGGCGGTTACCCCTCATCCTGACTGTTGGGGAGAGGTCTGGGTGGTGGATGTAGGCGGTTACCCCTCATCCTGACTGTTGGGGAGGCAGCAGGTCTTCTCACGTCTCTCCTCCTGCTTCCCCATTAGTTACGGGGTAGGCAGAGCAGCTGGCATGCTCTGGGGCCCTTGCTCTCAGGTAACAACTACAAACAAGGACACCTGTTATCCCAAGGCTACTAAGATGACAGGTTGGGAGGGAGGGGATGGGGCTGAATTATGTTTAAGATGACTACAACTCTTGCCTGAGTCCTCTGGTTGTGTTTAGGAGGGAGACTCTGGTAAGGTTTGTGCTTCTATTCAAACCTTGTTTGGTAATTGTGTAGGACATTCTCAAGTTCTGTGTGGGAAGTAGAGACGGTTTAGAGAGTGCCAAGGAATGAATGAATAAATGAATGAATGAATGAATGAATGAATGACAGATACTGAGTTCCTGGAATGCTCAGGTGATGGACAGGCAGCTCCCACTACTTTTCAGCTTCCCAGCATGGTCCTTGCACGACTCTTTTGATGCTGAGAAGCCCGAGTGGTCTGACTACAGCTGTGGGCGTCTGGGGACAGCGAACACCTCTGGTTTGGGTGAACTAGCCATGTGCTAGAGCATAGCACTGTAGAACTAAGTGACGTGGATCTTACCCCATGCTGTCTACCTAGGTGGGCAAAGCCCTCACCCAGTGGAACTACTAAGCAGCACCCACGCCAGATGGGGCAGGGTAGTAGCAGGGAGAAGGTGGAAACTTGTGTTCAAAAGGCTCTGAGCCATCTTTCCCTTTTGCGTTCCCCCAGGGCCTCCCAAATGATATTCTGATCCCTGACACCTTCAGCGCCTGCATCAGTAATGACCCTGTCTCAGCCCACAGCGGCTTCTGAGATTCCCTGACTCAACACTTTCTCTAGTTGCATTATTTTCCCCCGATTTAAAAAAATTCCCCATGGACAGTAATCAGACATTGAACTCTGCACACTTGGCAAACGGTGAGACTTCCTTCCTTCCTTCCTTCCTTCCTTCCTTTCTTTCTTTCTTTCTTTCTTTCTTTCTTTCTTTCTTTCTTTCTTTCTGACTTTCCTTTTTTCCTTTCTTTCTCCCTTCTTTCCTTTCTTTCTTTTTTCCTTCCTTCCTTCCTTCTTCCTTCCTTCTTCCTTCCTTCTTCCTTCCCTCCTTCCTCCTTTCTTCCTTCCTTCCTTTCTTTCTTTCTTTCTTTCTTTCTTTCTTTCTTCCTTTCTTTTTCTTTTTCTTGGAAAATAGAAAAAGAGTCAGCCTGTTCATTTCTGGCAGCTTTCCCCATCCCCTCCCAGCTCCTTATATGAGTTCTAATAAAGACAGTTTTCTCTTGACTTCAGGGTTCTCCATGAAGCAGACCCTGTCTCTGGGTTCTCTGCTCTCCTGGGTCTGCAGCTGGCTATGCAATCCAGGCTCTGACAGTTCCTGATGCCAGGGATTGACACTGCATCGTCACCCTTTCAGATATCAGTCCCAACATGCCTTTAACCATTCAGATGACCAATGGAAAAAGGAGAAAGAAAGAAGAAATGAGCCCGGTCTGCACTCCCCAGGCTCTGAGAGCTATGCACAAGCAAAAAACATCACCTTATAGTGCAATCCAGGAGTTTTGAGTTCAACAGGACATCTGAAGTATTCAGCCCCCAACCCCTACCCCAGTTCTGCCAGAACCTCCCTCAGCAGGGGACCCCACCATCACTGTGACATGAATACACAGAAGTGAAAGTCAAAGCATGATGGCCCCTGGGCTCGGCTTTCATCTGCCACAGGAAGTAGCTGCTTGAGGTCACTTTCTTTTCTCGCCCTGCGTCTCTTCCCAGTGTTGAAGATGACCATGGGTGTGGAGGTTAATGATTTTTTTGCTAAAATAAATAAATAAATAGATAGATAAGTATTTTTAAAGATAAGATTAAGGAACAGCAAAAAGGAATAACAGCTTGGATTGCCTGCCTGAGGGCCAATGAGTCACTAGACGAAAGGTCTCTATCTGTCTGTCTGTCTGTCTGTCTGTCTCTCCCTCCCCCCTCTCTGTCTCTGTCTCCCTCTCTCTGTCTCTCTTCTCTTTCTGTCTCTATCTCTCTCCTCTGTCTGTCTCTGTCTATCTCTCCTCTCTCTGTCTCTCTCCTCTTTCTCTCTCTTCTCTGTCTGTCTCTGTCTTTCTCCTCTCTCTTTCTGTCTCTGTCTGTCTCTCTCCTCTCTGTCTGTCTGTCTCTGTCTCTCTCTCTTTCTGTCTCTGTCTTTCTCCTCTCTCTCTCTGTCTGTCTCTGTCTCTCTCTTCTCTCTCTGTCTCTGTCTCTCTCACCTCACCTGCTGCACTCACATGTACCAGTGGAATTCTTGCAGCTTTTGCTCACAGAAATAAAAACAAATGTGCCGAGCATTGCCCTCCTCTTTCTTATGCAAACCTGTCAGGTTCATGCACTGCTTCCCACATTATGTAGTTGAATTCTTTCTTCTTAAAAACATCCTGGAGGATGCGCATGTCAGCACAGATCCTCCTGTTGTGGTCGTTAGCGTCACTGTGTGACTGTGCCAGCCTTAACTTCTCTTCAGTTGGCTCCCTTAGCGGTTCTCCGTCTCTGGTGACTACAAACCAAGCTTGACTGTACCCATAACTTGAAATATGTTACCTTGGGGGGGGGGCGGTAGTCGAAGGATGTGGACTCTGGTGTGGAACTACTAAATCTTATCACACACAGGTGTCGCCATGTCCTGTGCTGTAGACTGTGTGTTCATAGATTGTGATCTTTTTGAACTATTATTTAAAAACAAATTTAACCTGGTGTCCACCTGCCACAGATCTTCCACTGATTTCAGGGTTTGAGCTTTCTCTAGCTATTGGACAAGAAGAGGTGTCCTTTCTCCCCCGACGTCTGAGGCTAAGCATTGAGCTCAGGCCACTTGCATTTTTCCTAATCTCTCTGGTCATGTTTTTGCCCGTCTCTTGGTTGAGTGGCTCTTCTTTTCCTTCTCTATTTCTGGGAGGCGTTTCTGTTTAGAGGAGGTTGTTTGTCTCTAGTCAGAGCAGGAGGGAGAAGAGTGTGGTCAGTGTACAGATGTCAGTGGGAAGTGATGGGGATTCAGCAAGAGGCCGGGGACTGGGCAGGCCGGGGTTGACTGTAATAAGAGCCTTGTTATTGTTGTCCCTGTGTTCAGGTTCTGTTCAGGTCCTCATCCCAGAACTACCCTGGTAGAATGATCTGTGGCCTTGCCAGGGCTCGCATCTGTGGCCACTGTAATCTGCTTTTAAATTGGCATATGACAGGATCACCAAGCCAGCTTTTTCAAGACCTAATTTTCAAGGCCTGGTTCCAGCCTCGAACTTGGTAGAAGTATGTTTACCCGCATCTGTTAGAAGAGACCTAATGGTGACAGTGAGGACGATTACGGTGCCTTCTGTCCCAGACACTCAGCCAGCATGTGCCTCCTGCCCTGGTGACAGTCTCCTAGGCTCTTATTTCTTCCAAGGAGAAGAGATGCCACTCAGCAACCCACAGCACCATCAAGAAACTTCGGTGGAACCCAGCAGAAGAGGCTACCTCCTTCTTAAGCCTTGCTTCCTTCTTTCCAAGGCTTAGGAGCGCCCACTAGGGGCAGTGCGCAATTGTGCAGCCTTGGTACTGTGTGCATGGGACCCACTGAAAACGCAGTTAATCTTGACCAAATTAATCACCCCAAGCCATCAGCCACTTGCACCCTCTCTCTGCTGGGCTGGAAGGTCAGGCTCTCACAGTTTGGACCTTATGAATAATTGTTTCCTCTTCCATGCTGAGCCTGTGTGTTTTTGATGAGAAGAAAATCCGTGATTTCTTTTTTCCCCCCGTGTGAGTTGAGGCCGCTGTTCACATGGGGAGGCCTCTCAGCTCTCACTTTAATAACTCCGGCTTCTCTGACCTTTCATTTCTGTTCCCCTATTTATGCTACATAGATTGGTTAGGAAAATCTAGAGTGTGCATGCAGGAGATGCTTTGGACGTGCGCAGGCGGGCTAGCGGGATCGCTAACTGTGTTTCCTAGCACTTTTGCTTTTTAAATGCTCCTAAACAAAGAGCCCAACACCATTGATCATTAGGAAGCCATGGGTGGAGAGCCAGTGCCTCGGCCCAATTACCGGGGCAGGTCCGGCAGGCTTCCCTGTGGGGTAGAGCCCACAGCACAGGATAATCAGGGCTCTGGCAGCCTGAGAATTTGTTTTAGGTCTAATTGGCCCGAGGCCGGTACATGGCCCCCAGCTCTTTCTCTACGGTTATGCACACTGTTTTTTCAGTCCTGGAGTGGATGAGCTGCTTCCTCGAGGCCTCATTCCATTAGGAGAAAGCATGGATGCTTGCCACATGAACAGCACGCAGCAGAGACCACCCAGCCGCCACACACCAAGGGCCTGCTGGGTAATGCGGCCTGCCGTGTACCTGAGATCGCAAATCCACCTTCCTTGTTTAATCCTCCACTTCAAGTAAATTTTCTTCTCCTCTCCAGGATCCTCAAGAACAAAACATACGTACACAGGTGGCTCTTACCCGCCTGTGTCTCCTTTAATCTTTGTAATCGAGTAAGTCACCATGTCCCATTAGTGACTACGGGGGCACCGGAAGGGGTTCCAGGACAGGTGGTATCTGTCTCGCTCTTCTCTCACTCCACAGAGTTAGAGCAGAGGGCTTCTATGAGCTCAGAAAGCGCTAGGGTCTCAACACTGAGAAATAAGAACTTGTGCACTGGGGACACCAGCTCAGTGCCTTCTAATTCCATTTTGTTGGACACTTTCTACCTGGAGACAGCACCAGATCCCACAAGTCTGGGGCTCATTCCTTAGTTTCTTTTTCCTACTTTAAATGCCAGACATGGCCCCAGGTTGCTTCCAGCTGGGCTTCTGATCAAGCAGTGGAAACCGGTTCCCACACCCTTCTCTGGTTCAGTGTTAATTTGTCCAAGTTGCCCCTGAGCTCAGGAAGAAACATCTATCAGTCCCTAATAAAGGACATCACTAATGATACCGATGAAGAGGCGCTCCAGGCAAGGTGTGATGAGGATGAGAGACGTTTTCCATGCTGATCCAGGACACTATCCTCCAGGGTGTTGTAATACCTAGATGCTTCTAGAATATTGTTCTTTTGGGTTTTTAATGGAAATTTCATTACTTAGGTATGATTGCCAGAATCATGGGCCACTGATAATCAACTCAACCTTCAGCCGCTCTGCCCTCAGCAAAGTTGGGACATAGGACTGAACGTTCTCCTGCCTGGTCTTTCCCTAGGAGACCTAGGAGCTGCCGGCTCTCAGTCAACCCACGCAAACCAACATTATCAGTTTAAGGATCCCAGGGAATTTAGGAAGGGCATGCCAGGGAAGATGAGGAAGACAAAATGCACGCTTTACCACGTCACAGCCTGGCTCTGTCCCCAGGACACCAGGTGACTTTGAATTGCAATTTAAGTAGTCTTGGTTTATGCATGAGGAAAGTGGGGGATGGGGACAGGTTGTACTCTTCTGATCTTTTCTCCTGGAACCAAATGATGTCATCTCCTTTGGAGCCTGCATGAGAAGTTGTTGTTGATGATGATGATGTTGTTGTTGTTGTTGATGATGATGATGATGTTGTTGTTGTTGTTGTTGATGATGATGATGATGTTGTTGTTGATGATGATGTTGTTGTTGTTGATGATGTTGTTGTTGTTGTTGATGATGTTGTTGTTGTTGTTGATGATG
>NC_022015.1:85604000-85633948 GCF_000317375.1 Microtus ochrogaster
TGTTGATGATGATGATGATGATGTTGTTGATGATGATGATGTTGTTGATGTTGTTGTTGTTGTTGTTGTTGATGATGATGATGATGATGTTGTTGTTGATGATGATGATGTTGTTGTTGTTGTTGTTGTTGATGTTGTTGTGTCTGCTGGGGAGGTCTCCTCGGAGCTGCTGTTCCTGGAAGCAGGAATGAAGCTCACCTTCCACGTCTGTCACCATTCGCCACATTTCCACAGAAGATCTCTGCAGATCATGTGCCAATTTGTTGGGGGCAGCTATCCATCAAGGCAGACCCTGGAGCCCTCATCTTGAGACCCGGCAGCTGCTGCCTGTACAGAACAGACGATGCCCTGAAGGAAAGACGGTGACAGCTCCTCCGGGAGAGAGAGCCAAGGCACCCCGTGACATGTGATGTGTGCAGACAGGGAAGGACTCCAAAGAGAGAAGGTCCGCGTGGGGTTATTGTAAACCTCACACCCAGTCTGCACGTGTCTTGTACCCAAGAAGGACACTGTGTCTCCAGAGACTCTGGCTCCGTCTGACAGTATCTTAAATGTCAGCGTTAAAATTCATACTCGGTTCTGAAAACGAGTGGAATGCCCAGGAGAGACTCTGTGTGACCACTCGGACTTTGAGGAATTATGCATTATCTGTGCAGTAGATAATCAGAGCGCTGGCGGAGTCTGCGGTGAACTACACAGAGAGTCTTTCTTCCGGGGGTCTGACATGGGAACGTAGTGTGAGGCAGCCAGACAGGGCAGTCATCACCTGATGTGACAAGGAGATACCCGGGGCCTAAGGAGCAACTTGACGGGACTAATGATCTGGGTGTGAGACATGAGGGAAGCTGAGTATCGCAGTAGACATTGGGAGCTGGCTGGGAAGAGGGGGATGCTCAGGCACGGGTGTGAAGCAGGGGTGTGAGGGCGGCTTTCTGCCCCTGTAACACTGCTCCTCCCCACTGCTTCATAGGGGTGCTCCCTGTATCTAGGTCTTGCCCTTCCTACCCATCACCACAGTGCTCCCCCCCGACCTCCTACAGAGCGGGAGCATGTAGTCTCTGCTAGGCCGCCTCTCACCGACACAGTCCAGAGGACCACGGGGATTCGTAGAAACATCCAGAACTACAGGCAGGGACATCATCATCCCACTGCCCGTGACTATTAGAGGAAAAATAAAACAAAGGAATAAATAAGAACCCCAGATACCAGCAAGGATATCAGATGGGAACAGAAGCATCACCCAGCTTGAACTAACTCACCTCTGAAGGTCCTTGGAACTCGACCTGGGAAAGAGAGACGATTTAGACAGGTCAGAGTCTGGGTGCCTGCGAGGGAAGATTTAAATTTTAAGGGTGGACGAGTTTAAGGTCGCCTCACTCTAACTCTGCATGGCAGCACCCCAGAGCAGGATCCTAGGCTGACGGACTACAAAGGACTAAGCCAGTCAAGTGCTGTCCCTCATCTGTCTCTGCTTCCTGTCTGTGCAAGCCACATGACCACCCAGCTCCTGCTCCTGCCGCTATGACCTCCTGCCGTGATGGACCTTCAGACTGTGACCCTTCTTTCTTCAGTTGCTCTTGTCGGGTGTTTTTATCCCAGGCACACAGACAATAACCCGCACAAGCTCACATGTAAGTGACATATGTAAATAACAACCTCTTGTGAAAACAGATGTGCCGTCACAAGCTTATAGTGTCAGATTGGTTTAAGGCTTGTAAATCAATCGGTCCAGTTCACTTTTTTCTTTCAGTGAGGTTGCATGTGGAGAGCCCCATTATAAACTGAAAATGTTCCCTCAGAAATGCATTTAACACACCTAACGCCATAGCCTATCAACACCATGGACTTGCATTACCGACCAGAACCGGGGATCCCTGCTGCTGCCCGACACTGAAAGAATTGTCATATCGAATAGTTCATATAGTGGAATACTGTCTCTTGAAAACAAAACAAAGCCAACACACAAAAACTTCTGTAGGCTAGAGCTTTTTTCAGGGAACCCAGGTTTGATACCCAGACCCCCAGGTGTGATGGCTCACTACTCCAGTTCCAGGGGATCTAACTCCCCCTTTTGGTCTCCTGGGGCACCCACACTCATGTGCACACACCCACATACATACCACAGGTGCGCATGCATGCATATACACAAAGCTAAAAACTAAGTCATTGTTTAAAAGAAAGAATTTTTGAAACACTATAATAGCAATATTCTCTTGGATGCTAAGAAAAATAACTCAAGCAGTACTGTCTGGTTCCCTGTGTGATGAACCATTCGAGGGTAGTGGTTGCCAGGACAGAGGGTAAGGGGTGTCTCAAGGGTTACTGTTTAGTGAGAAGGTTCAGTGTAAGGAGGTGAGTGGCTCTGAAGGTAGGTGGTGTTAACAGTTGAGGGATAAAGATATATTGAATACAACCACGCTGCTTCCTTAAAGTGATGAACATGAAAAATTCTGTGCAATACAACTTTTAAGATTTTAAAATAGAATATAAAAAACCTTTTGAAGCTTCTAAGTTTATTCATCATCTTGATTGTGGTAGTACCAATTTCCAGGATGTGTACAAGTGTGTAAACTTTAAAGTGTGTACTTTAAGCATGTTTTTTACTATAGGCCCAATTATACTTTGATAAAACGTCTAAAAAGTTTTTTAAAAAATGCTTGTTTTATAATTTTTGTGATATAATCTTACAGCATAGCCCTGCCTAACCTGGAATTCACCATGTAAACCAGGCTTATCTCAAAGTCACAAGATCAGCCTGCTTTTGCCTCTTGAGTTCTGGGATTAAGGTATGTTTCACCATGCCCAGTTCTAAAAAGAATATTTAAATGAAAAATATAAATGTAGGAATTTTATGGGGTCCACATCTATTTTTTTATGGGCTTGAAAAAATAAGTTGAAGTTTACGTGAAAAAGATAAATGGGCGTAGCGCTTTCCAGTTGGTCACCTTTGTCTGAGCCCTCTCTTCCCCCATAACGTAAGCATGATACATATATTATAAATGGGGGGACTCGTACATTGTTCCTTATTCTCTTTTGTGGAAGTGTGGTTGGAGACAAGGTCGGTGAGGCTGGCCTCAAACTTGCAATCCTTTCACCCCAGCCTCCTGAGTGCTGGGATTACAGCTGTGAGCTGCCACACTTGGATCTTTCCTCTTAACCCTGGAACGTCCTCCACAGGAGGACACGGGCATGCCAATCACATTAAGTGATTACTACAAACAGGTTGAGCATCATGGGAAACAACCTGAAAACCCAACACACAAAGCAGACAACAGACATGGGCAGAGAACCCGTTCCAAGTTCACAGCACTGTTTGTGCTGAGTTGTGAGAGCTGTAGATGCCGGGGACAAGGGACAGGCTCTTCAGGGATGGCACAGGCACCGCAGAGTAGGTGGCAGTGAATTCCCAGGCATTAGCTTTCTTAAAGCAACAGAGATTTTGCCTAGAACACCAAGCTAATAGCTTTGGGGCCTAAATAGCTGAAACCGAGCCATTAACAGAACTACCGACTTCCTGACTGCCGTGGGAAGTGATTCGTCCAGTGGTTTCTAACAACCTTGCAACTCCTTGGCTTATGGGTTGTAGCTGATTTCTGCTGCCCTTTTCATAGCGCTGGTTTTCTCTGTGTGCATCTATGCTCCCCACATGGCTTTATAAGGACATCAGTTATTAGTTCAGGCTTATTAATTCTGGATGACCTCATCTTAATTTAGCCAATTATATTCGCAAACAACCAATTCTCCAATGAAGTCAACATTCTGAAACTCTGGGTAGACACAAATTTGGGGGCGGGTAGAACCCCAGCCCAGGCTCTGTCAAGGTTGCACGAGAATAACATAATAATGCTGGGAATTTATCAGCACTCGATCTCGCAGGCTCACAAGCATTTGGCCAAAGTTTGGCAGTTGTTTTAAAGGCACGCCACATTTCTGAGCAGAGAGAAGCGATGTTAGATTGGAGCTTTTAGTAGTTACACAGCGGAGATGCCTCTGAGCCTGGTCAACGGTACGGGGCATGGTGCAGCATGACTGTCTTGAGTTGATCGTCTGAAGAAAGGGAATATATGTCTCACCATCAATGAGTCCACCCAGAGCATGTGTGAGCTGAGGGGAGTCAGTTCACTGTGGGTGAAACCCGGGGTGCTCTCTGTGCAGTCTGAGCTGTGTCTTAGTTCAACAAGGCTGGGTGTTGTAACAAAAAGCCTCAGGCTGGGTGTGAAGTTCACCCCATTGTCAACTTGACTAAATGTAGAATCGCCAAGAAGATGAGTGCATCTGGGTTTCCAGAGAGCTCTAACTAAGAGGACTCACCCTGAGTGGTAGTGACATTGCCTGTGGCTGCATTGCTGCTGATGTCATCCGTGGCTGGAGTGGTTGGTGGTGATGTCACCCGTGGCTGGAGTGGTAGTGATGTCACCCGTGGCTGGAGTGGTGGGTGGTGATGTCACCCATGGCTGGAGTGGTGGTGATGTCACCCGTGGCTGGAGTGGTGGGTGGTGATGTCACCCATGGCTGGAGTGGTGGTGATGTCACTCATGGCTGGAGTCCTGAATACAATTCTTCCTCTATTAAGTTGCTTTGGTCAGGGATTTTGCCAGAGCAATGAAAGACGGTAACTAATAACACGTTAGGTAACTTATGAATGGAAAAGTATCACTCAGCATTTTGGAGACTGTGGAGCCCAAGACTGAGGTGCCAATAGATCCCATATCAGGCTGGCTCCCTCCACGTCAGGATGGTACCTTCCAGCTGTCCCCATGTTCTAGCTGCACCCACCTCCCAGCTGCACTCACCTTCCGGCTGCACCCACCTTCCAGCAGCACCCACCACCTTCCTGCTGCACCCACCTTCCAGCTGCACCCACCACCTCCCAGCTGCACCCACCTTCCAGCTGCACTCACCTTCCGGCTGCACCCACCTCCCAGCTGCACCCATCTTCCGGCTGCACTCACCTTCCGGCTGCACCCACCACCTTCCTGCTGCACCCACCTTCCAGCTGCCCTCTTACTTGACTGGAGGGGCAAGGCCGCTTTCTTTAGCTCCTTTCATAGGTGCCAACTATGGAGCCCTCACGCTTAATACCCTCCCAAAGCGGCACCTCTGAACACAAGTTCAGATCTTAGCAGGCAGTTCAGGTAATGCCTGAGGAACAGAGGGAGAGCAAGTGTCTCTTATGTCAGGCCAGATGAACCCCAAGATATGTGAAGGAGGACTCTGTCCAAAGACTGTTTTAGCTTTCATTCAAAAATAATTTCCATGCCTAAGGCTCAAGGCAGGAACACCCATATTCTAAAAAGCTCCTTTCTCCTCTTTCCCCATCTATGCCCCCATTATAGTGTGGTCTGTTCTGCTTTTACAAAATTCCAGAGGCCAAGGAATAGTCTTCAGTGACTGTCCAAAAGTGGGTGCCACCCATAGCCCTGGGTAGCAAAGGTCTGAGCTAGCAGGGACTGTGCTCTGCAACAGAACTGCACGTGCCTGTACTTCCCATCACAGATGGAATCCACAGAAAAAATGAGAATGAAAATTACCAACAAGCAAGTTAATGGCGGAGCTCTGTGCTATCCCCGCCTCCCACGGAGGGTGCCAGGGCTCAGCAAAGTCCACAGATGGAGCCCACTTACGGAAATGGCACTTCCTAAAATCCAGTATGGCAGCCACGTTAATTGTCAACCTGGAGAGGAAAACAGAGGGGCCATTACACAGAGGGAGCTGGGGTGGTCTGCCTGTGGAAGGAAGGCTGTTCTCAATCCTGCTCCACTCAGACACAGACACATGTGGAAGAGGAAAGTACTGCCTGGGGTGGACACAGCAGAAAGTCCTCTGACCTGCTGCACCCTGTATCCTCCTCCAGGCCACACAGAGAAGCCCGATCACAGCTCACAGACTCTTTTATCTGCTCACCCACCTAGCTGCCCAGTTTAGATGCACGAGGGAGTTAAGAATGGGGGGAGGAACTAGGTGCATGCACGCCTAAGGTGCTGGGCCTGCTGCTTACAGATACAGGGACTGCGTTGTTGCTAACTGTGCTTTTCTTCCAACGAGACAGAGATTAATTACAGGATATATGGGGGAGAATTCCATTCATGAATCTGGGTCCTTGCATTGAAGGAGGCTGAGACAAATCGAGATGCATCCGCCATGAGGCCTGTCAGGGGACGACGCCGGCAGATGGGCTTAAAATGCTCACATTTCAGAAGATTGTTTCTTCCTTCATGGATGGAGGAGCAAACCCACCAGGCTTTTTAAGGAGCATGTGTGGATGCGGAGCAATTAGGCCTGCCGTCTGCAGCATTGCATAGTTGCAGCAGGCTTGGCTCAGCGACTGAAAGAGGAGTTGGAAGTCTAAACTCATCTCTGAGAAGCCACTTTAGCAAATGACTCTTGGGGGTTGGCTCATCAGTCAATGCTACAACTGTTATCATAAACCTGACCCTCCAGTACAGCCATAGCCCTTGCCCCTTTAACTCACTCCAGCACATTAGGTTACTCCCACTGACCTTGAGAGTGGGCTCCAGTGACCTTGAGAAGGAGAAAAGAGGAAGCCAGGAAAACTGCTGCACTGACCTTGGAAGGGTCTTCTCAGGCAGACTATCCTCAGGTGGACATTTGTCCAAGAAACTCAAACCTCTGTAAACTGATGGTATTTGAGCCCTGGAGAGGCAGATGGGCTGAGTGGATCCTTGGTTCCTGTGTGGAGTCTTAGCTCCACAGGCCACACAAGCCAAGTCCAGATCTCTGCTCCTGGGAAAGCTGACCCAGCAGTCATCTGAGCAGGAAAGATCCTGCAATAACAGTAAGTGGGCTGACGGCAGGCGAAAGGTAGATGTGGCCAGAGAAAGGAAGTGGTGTTTTTAGACATTCTTGGTCATTCTATGTTGTGTACCTGGTTTGCCGTAATGTCCCCAGCACCCAGAATATTGCCTGGATATCCTTGCATCTTGCCCCAAGAATCCCTCAGTAGAGTAGGGTGTCTTGAACTGAAGTTCATGGTCTCGTGCTTGGGGCACAGTTTATTGGACTGTAATCTGGCAGTGTAGATCTGGCTGGGATGAGACCATGTGAAGTTTTACTACTCATAAGCTGGTCTTCAGACCTCACTTCCAGAAGCAACAGAGGTTCTGAAAATAAGTTTCGTTTCTGGAACCCAGGCAGAACGAGGTACCGAGAAGCCAAGTCCTGAAAACAGCATCTTGTTCTTGGTTTTAATCTGTCTTCTCTGAAAACTAGTCAGTCATAAATTGCTCATCAAAACAAGCTCTTAGAAGGAGGAGAGGCATTAGTCTGTCTCCCTGTCTTGTACTGAGAATGAGATAGAAATGGAGGCTATAGTGATATTTCATTTGTATTTTAATAAATTTAATAAATAAAGCTTGTTTGAAGATCAGAGAATATAACAGCCATTCTAGTCAGCCTTACAAACCAGGCAGTGGTAACACACACCTTTAATCCCAGTAGCCACACTAGTTCACCATAAAAGCCGGGTAGTAGTGGTGCATGCCTTTAACCCCAGCCCTAGAGAGGAATATAAGACAAGAGGAGACAGCGCTCATTCAGTCTCATTCTGAGATTCCTGGGGGCAGGATTGCCATTTCAGGCCGAGGAAGAGGTAAGAGCCAGTGGCTGGTTACTTTGCTTTTCTGATGTTCAGGTTGAACCCCAATACCTGTCTCTAGGTTTTTATTATTTGTGTTACAAGTGGAGGGATAGAACCAAACTCTTTGAACAAAGCCATGAACAGCAAAGTAAAAACTTGGGGGCAACCTGGAGTCCACAGCCTGGACCTTTTGGAGTTAGGTCCCTGCTCAACCATAATCAGACCAGTGTGCCTCCTTCCTTCCTGCCATCAGCATCACTGAACTTTCCCTCATACCCAAGTCTCCCCTGAGCTGCTCTGGGAGCTGCATAGGCCAAGTTTATGGTCTTCTTGTCTCTGTGGCCACTCTGAACACCCCAGTGTCCTACAGATATCTGACATCCAGCAAGCTCGATGGGTGAAAGATTGAGTGATCAGATGGATGGATAGATGGATAGATGGCTGGATGGATGATGGATGGGTGGGTGGGTGGATGGATGGAGAGATGGGCAGACAGATGGATGATGGATGGGTGGGTTGATGGATAGATGGATGGATGGATGATGGATGGGTGGGTGGGTGGATGGATGGACAAACAGACAGATGGATGATAACCTGCATCTGAAATATAGCCTGTATTGAATGAGGAAAGAGGCAGGTACCCAAGCCAGTTATCAGCATGAACTGAAACCTGAAAACACTATAACACGAACTTAAGTCAGGGGCCATGAGAAGTCAAGGCACCTGAAACTGGAAGCTGGTGTCCGGGGAGCATGGGAAGGAAGGTTGAAGGGGGAAGTGAGATGCAGATCAGCTTGAACCTGGCTGAGTAGGTCAGAGATTTTCTAATTATGTTCTGCCAGAGAACCCCAGGGCTCCGCAGAAGCACTTCAGGAGTTCTGTAAATAATTTAAATTTAATTTCCCAAATTACATATTTTAAGCAGTAATGTGATTACACCGGTACTCACAAATTTGGTTTACAGTAAATTTTAACACGCTGTCAACCTCCAGTGAGTTAACTGGTGCTACCAGACCAATTTTCTCACTAAGACTCGGGTGATAGCTATTGGGCAGAAGATTGTCCTGGGTTTGCAGCATGAATGGTGAGGCTGTTTTAACAGCGTGAGTCTAGCCTTTTCCATTTTCTGCAACTTAAATACCATCATCACATGCTGGGGATAGCAGAAGACTACATTTTCTTCCATAAACCCAGATTTTAGATTTCAATGCTCACCAGAATAGTCTCTTTGGACTCATTGTCCGACTTCATCGTGTTCACGAAGGTTCAGTTATCGAAACTCATGAAATAAACTTGCATTCATGTTGAGACCTAAGCAGAAACATAGACCTTAAAAACCTCAGGAGTCTTACAAGGATAAAGGCAAAGGGCAGCTAAGAAATCCAATTTGCCCTCAAAAGCCCAAACTGACCACTTTCTAAATAGTAGTAAAGCTAAAACTTCCATGGGGTGAACAGTTTCCTTGTTTGGGGGAAACAGTGGGGTGGAACAGAATATCTATTTAATTCTGTGAAGATGTGTTGCATTTGTTTACATTGCAGAACAATTAACTATGTAAAGATATGTTGCATTTGTTCATGCTACATTTGTTTAACTAGTAACATGTGTTACCATTTCACTTTGCCTACTTAACACACCTGATTGGTCTAATAAAAAGTTGAACAACCAATAGCTAGGCAGAGGAGGAAGAGGCAGAGTTGGCAGACAGAGAGGAAAGGGGAGCCAGTCAGCCATCCAGGGGCCAGACAGACAGGCACAGAGGAAGCAGGACAGCAGGATGAACAGTATGTAGATGAGGTAATCTAGCCTCGAGGCAGCACATAGATGAATAGAAATGTGTTAAGTTAAAAAAAAAAAGCTAGGGGCTGGAGAGATGGCTCAGTGGTTAAGGGCATTGCCTGCTCTTCCAAAGGTCCTGAGTTCAATTCCCAGCAACCACATGGTGGCTCACAACCATCTGTAATGAGGTCTGGTGCCCTCTTCTGGCCTGCAGATATACACAGACAGAATATTGTATACATAATAAATAAATAAATATTTTTTAAAAAGCTAGCTGGAGATTAGCCTAAGCTAATGTCAAGTATTCATAATTAATAATAAGTCTCCATGTTAAAATTTGGGGCCTGCTACAAAATACCTAAAACGGGTTAGGATTACAAATTGCTCCTGAAAAAATACAGTTACCTAGGTTATAAAGTAAGTTTACAGAAAATAAGAACACAAAAGTCACAAATTAGGAGAGACTGATTGTGGACTCTGAATGACTTTCAAAGATTGTTTGGAGACATTTCCAGTCTAGGACCAGCTGTTGGGATAAGACCTGATCTAGTAGTTCATTTAAACAAAACCTTAGATGGTGACAAAGACTTAAATAGTCCCAGAAATTAACAGCTAAAATGGAAAAGGAATTCATTATTGTAGAAGAAAAATTACAGGAGGCACATGTAGATAGGGTGAATGCAAATCTTAATTGCATTCTAGTCATATTGCCTTCCTGAATTTCCCCTACAGGAATTTTAATGCAAAAAGAAGATATTACTTTAGAGTGGAAGTTTTTACCACATGAACCAAGTAAAAGTTAAAAACTTATATGGAAAAAGTCTCTGAATTAATTATAAAAAGAAAATTGAGACTTCGTCAACTAGCAGGTATAGACGCAGCAGAGATTATAGTGCCTTTTACTACTGATGAAATTAAAAAATTATGGGAAGACAACGAAGTTTGGCAAAGTGCTTGTGCTAATTTTAAGAGAGATTAACAACAATTATCCCCAAAGTGATAGAATTAACCTTATAAAGAGAACTACTTGGATCCTTCCCTGGATTGTACAGGACTCACCAGTAACTGGAGTCTGTACATTCTACACTGATACAAATAAATCAGGAAAGGCAGATTAAAAATCAGAAGATTTAAGTAAGGTAGAACAAAGTCCTTATAATTTTGTTCAAAAGGCAGAATGGTACTAAGAGATTTTAAAGAACCTCTTAATATAGTTACTGATTCACAATATGCAGAAAGAGTTGTCTTGCATATTGAAACTGCTGAATTTATACCAGATGCTACAGAATTAACTTTATTATTCATACAGGTTCAAGACATAATCAGAAATAGGCTTTGTCCTATATACATAACACATATCTGATCCCATACAGGTCTGCCAGGTCCTCTAGCACAAGGTAATGCAGAAAGTGATTGCTTATTGATTGGAAATATGTTGAAAGCATCAGAATTTCATAAGAAACATCATGCCAATAGCAAAGGATTAAAGAAAGAGTTTTCTATAATGTAGCAACAAGCTACCTGCAGGGAGTAACCCCATGGGTACTTCAAGTAATGAAATCTGGCAGATGGATGTGTTCCATTTTGTAGAATTTGGAAAATTAAAATATGTAACCAAACCATTGACACTTATTCAGGTTTTCAATGGGCAACTGCTTTGAGCTCAGAAAATGCTGATTTAGTAATCACACATTTATTAGAAGTTATGGCTATCATGGGTATACCTGCACAAATAAAGACAGATAATGGTCCAGCATATGTCTCTAAGAAAATGAACCAGTTTCTTGCTTAGTATAATATAAAGCATATTACAGGTATATCAAACAATCCTACATGTCAGGCAGTTATAGAAAAATCAAATCAAACTATAAAGGCTATGTTAAACAGAAAGGGATGGAAAATACTCCCAGAACTAATTACATAATGCTTTATTAACCTTGTATTTTCTTAATGCTAATGAGAAAGGGACAACAGCAGCAGAGAGACACTGGATAATAGAAAGTCTTCTGAATTACATCAGCCAGTGTATTTCAAGGATGTGCTGACCTCACAATGGAAACCAAGAGATGTGCTATACACTGGGGAAAGGGTTTTACACTTGCTTCCACAGGAGAAGAAAAGTTATGGATACCATCACAATTAATAGTGATTTGGTTTGAAAAAGAGAAATCTCTTGAGAAAGAGAAATAACAGCTCAACCACAGAGGTGACAACCAATCAGGAGGTAAGGAAACCTCATAAGGGTTGGGGCAGGGTTCTTTTTTGTCTTTGCAGGAAAATACTCTTATTCAAAAAGTCAAGAGACCCTGGACATCTAGATGCCTCAAGAGGAAAAAGATAATTATCCAGATAGGATCACCAAGTAAAGAGAATTATGACTTATGAGGACAGGTCATTTGAGGGTAAGAATCTCTGAATGTAAATTAGAATAATATTCATGATTCACTTAAAAATCAAAGCTAGCTTTGGAGTTGGACAATGGCTCTGTCCTTCTCTAAATGCAAGCATGTTGAGAAATGAAAAATTCAGAGTTTCTGTCTCATTTCAGGAGCCTTCTGGTATGGGACAGAAATAAGAAAGAATTTACAAAAAAATTATTTTCTTCATACCTATTTTGTCTCTATCATACCTCTCATTGAATATATGTCTGTATAAATAATGTTTAACTTTTCCACAATGACAGTGAATTTTCCCATAGTAAGTAATCTTTGAAGTTTCCAGGAAGAAGATGGGGGACCACAACAACAACTCCACCTGGTTGATGTGATGTCATGATGCTGATAGCACTACTATAAGACTTGTTTGGGGTAACAGCTGCTCAAGATGGTTCCAACTTGGTTAGCTGAAATGGTGCAACTTCTTACAATGTTCTGGCTGTAACTCCAAATAGGAACCTCAGAAAAACCCTGCCAAATACTTAGAGACTAATTGCAATTTTACCAAACAGTAATCTTGAAATTTATTCATCATTTTGCTTTCACAGGATCCCATAGAAAGAACATTGCCCCCATGAAAGATATAAGTATTTCTAGAAGATGACATCCCCTCTCCCAAATGAAGTTTATCTTCAGGGTTAGGGACATCAATTAGTGGCTGATTAAAATTGGTATACAGTTGGGAGTTGAGGGGGGGCGGAACTTATGGAGACTCAGTTATCTCTTTGAAAAAAAAAGGGAAATTGGATGGATAATAGATTATTGTGAGTTTACTGACACTAGTAATAATAGTGAATAATGGAGTGAATACTTGTGAGCTACTATTTATAGGCAATTTACATTGATATAAATTCTTGTATATTGATACACACTGAAATTGTATTGAACATGTTCCTATTTTTCTCTACAATATTTGTTTAGCTAGGCTGTTATTTTGACATATTGTATGCATGCATGCTTCTATCTCTACTTAAGACATTTTGAATAGTGATACATTTGGAGGTCATTGTCCTCACTGGTTGCACAGTTGTTTAAAGATTGTTTAATATTTTAATGTGAAGTCTTAGTCTTTAAGTTATATAAGTATTAAGAATTATAGGTCACTAGTCATCCATGTTTGTCATACTTACAGTTAGAATAATCGGGTTCTTTAGACACATAGAGATTGTATTCTGCATAGATAGGTAATCTTCAAAGCACTGTAGAATATTGCATTTAAATAACTTAGGGTTCTGTTGACGTGAGAAACGCTTGCTCCTGGCAGCACCAATCTATTCCTGAGAGAATGTTGAGCACCAAAGACACTCCACTTGGAGCTTGTTTTCTTCTTGGCAAAACTGGCCTTTGGGCAAGGAACTGACCATGCATTGACCACTGACAAAATGCACGATGTCTGCACAGGACAAGCAGGATATAAGAAAAAAAAGACTGTCAAATCTTGCGAAAACAGGGTAAGATGGTTTTGAAAAATTTTATGCCTCTGAAAATGATCTGTCCATTACTCTAGGCCTCAGCCAAAGTTGGTTGCTCCAGCATTGCAGATGAGACTTTGGGTGACTGCCCAGGTAGCCAGTCGTCTCTGTCATTTGTTGCACATTTTGGAAGTTATTTGATTGTACTTCCTTATTTCTCTTCTATTATTTATTATTTCTCTTCTTGGGTCTTTGATGAAATTTAAGACTAGATAGTCATAGTTACTTTTCTCTCATGTCTTGGCCAAGTTATTTATAAGACTTAGACTCTTTAGGATAGGATAAATTATCCCATGTTCCTTGCTTGATATTGTTTATGCTGGTTGTAATTCTAATTTTTATACTTGATATTTGTTCTTATTATGTGTAATTTTGTATTAGTCTTAGAACTCTCTTATTTAAACAAAAGGGGAGGTGCTGTAGGAATTCCTTCAGCCAGTAGCCTTTAAGTTATCCATCTACTTGGGCATGGCCTCATACTATAAATGCCAACGTAAAGAGTACACACACACCCTCTCTTCCAGCTGTGGGATTCAGTTGCTGTTTTCTTGTTCGGCAGAGGACTGTGATCTGTGTGTCTACCCCTAAATAAATAACCCTTTATTGAACTCAATTCTGAGCTAGTGTGGGATTTCTTTTTAGTGTCCGTCTGGATAGGTGGCTCTCACTTCTCCAACAGCTTCTTCCCTTTAGGCACCAGAGGAGGAGGAGCAGACAGGTAGGAAGCAGACAGGCCCAGGAACCTGTCCAGGGGGCTTCTGGAGATCCCTGAGTCCAGACCATCGCCTCCTGGCTGGAAATGGCTGTTAGGACCTGGGCTTAGGAAGTGACCCTTTAACAGCTTTGATATCACCACAGAAGTTTCAGTCAAGACACCACAGGGTTGTCCTGATGCTAGATCAGCCTTATTTTAAAAACATATTTTTAAATCTTTATTTTTTAAGAGTTTGACTGTTTTGCCTGCATGCATGCTGAAAGCCCTCTGAGAACAGCTTTCCAGGCACTGAAATTATAGAGAATTATGAGCCAATATATGTGTGCTGGGAATCAAATGTGGGTTTGTGCTCTTAAGTGCTGAGCCATCTTTCTAGCCTGGTACTTACGCTTTTAATGAAGCTTATTATATATGTAATTTCATGACTTCAGACTTATATTTGTAGAACCCGAGAGGTGTTACGGTTTACATATGAAACCTTCCTTCCAAGAACTTGTGTTCAAAACTTGGTCCTAAGGACTCAGATCTAATCGATCTGATCAATTCATAACATGATGGCATTATTAATCAGGAGATGGGCCCACCTGAAGGAAGTAAATCACCGAAGTGTGCCCATCTTCTCTCTGCCTCTTGTCCATCATGAGATGAGCTGAGCCTGCCTCACCATACACAGAACCACATGACTGAAAACCCAGCCACCACAGTGCAAAGTCATTACCTCCTGCCTTCAGCTGTTGTCTTGAACGGATCTGTAGTCATTGCACCAGTGAAGAAAAATGACTCAACGTGGAAATTCAGCCACAGGCATTCTTTGCCAGATCCAATATCCAAAGTTTCATTATTTAAAACAAAGTCTGGCTTGTGTTTAACTCATAGTCAGGAACTTGAGAGTGAGTGCCAGACGTGATAGGCGTGAGAAAGGTCTTCAGGACAAGTGTTTTGTAGTACATCGTGTTTGTGCCGAATGGAACCATTTGTAGCTCATGAGCTACTGGATCCATAAGGACAGCGTCTGGCTGAGTAGGCAAACGGTCCTGATGTCCTTTCATGTGCTGGTCCTGTATTGGCTGTTTTGCCCAACTTCCTCTATGGCTAACTAGTGATTAGCTCCACACTCTGATCTTCAGGCAAGCTTTATCTGTTAGGTCACAAGCTATCACCAGAGAGTCCCTTGGTCATGCTTTGGTGAGCAGACTCCCTGTGACCAGCACTGACTGCACACTCTCTGTGTGGGCTTACATGTGTTCTGCTTTACTCAGAGGTCTGTGCTTTCTGGCATGGCAGCCACCAGCTCCATGTGGCGACAGAGCCCCCGACCGCTCTAAATTGAAATATGTCGTACATAGACATAAGAATCCCGAGATTATGTCTTTTTATTCTATTGATTTAGGTGAGAAATGATTGAATTTTACAGGCTTTTCTCTGTGTCTTTTAATATATCATTACTAGAAAACTTAACAGCTTGGCTTGCATTTGTGGCTTTTAATTTATTCCTGTAGTGCAACATTGTTCAAAACAATCACAGGCACTGTCTCTCTCGGGTCTCAGGTGAGGGCTGTCATGCTCTCCGAGGTTAGCCCAAGACACAAAGGTCACACGGTCCAAACTAGAAGACAGTCTGACCTAGGTCCCTTTAGCTCTAGGCTATGCAAACACATGGGAACAACGTGTTTGACTGTCAGTCAAATTTACAACTCACTAAATGTCCTTTAATTCCAAACAAGAGATTAGAGACCACCCATGGGTTAGAGGAGAGAGTGTGTAGAAGTCTCACAGCAGATCAGACAATCTCAGCACTCCCTGCACCCTTGGTGTTCAAGTTCAACCCTGTGCCGAGGCTGCACCCCCTCCCCCCCCCCCCGCAGTCCACCCACACCTCTGGTTTCTTTGGCACTTCTAGGAGTGAAGAATACGGTTGTCACTTCGTTCCAGTTTACTGATTGATGAGGGAATAAGAGCAGATATGCTTGCATATATGCTGAAGGTCGGATAGAGGTCAGAACGACCAGAGTCAGGGACACTGGCGCTCATGAATTGCATCAGGACCTTACACCTCGTCATTCCTATTTATCAGCCTTTAGTAAAAGGCATTTCGCTCTCCCTGGAGGCTGGAGGAGCAATATTATATATCTGTGGTTTGGGATCTGACAGGAAATTAGTAATTTACCCAAGGAGGTTGGGTAGGGGAAAAAGGGAAAAAGAACAGTCACCAGCTAGGATTCGTGAGCATTTGCTAAAGTGTTTTTGAGAGTACCCTTATTTCTAGAAACAGGCAGGGAAAAAAGTGTTTGAAGATGAGGCTTTTATTCCTAATGTTGAAGATATCCACCCGTGGTGGGATTGTACACGCATCACAGAGGAAATTAGGTTTCTCTGTTTCCCTGTAAGAACAAATGTTTTGTAAGGTGCGGTGTTGGCGAGGTCCCCTGGTAAAGAACATAAATAAACAATTTCGCTTTGTCTTCTACCACGGAAAAATGAATGAAACCTGAGTGTCTGTGGATTGGGGGTGCTGGCCCCGAGAGCTGGAAGTAGTCCGCAGGAGCCAAAAAGAAAAGAAAAAATAAAGAAAATTCCTCTTCCCTTTTGTCTGCCCGACTTAAATCCCAATTAAAACTTTCCTGCCATCTGTGGAGCCGCTGACAACAGGTTCCAAGCCACTGACCCTGGCTGATGTCCTGCTTTCTGAATGTAAGGCTTCCGTACTGCCCTTCCTGCTAATCAGAGCCCCGGGGATGGAGCCATACACATTGCTAGGGGGCTCTGATCCGGTTCATTCATTTGCTCCCTCCCCTCCCCCGACAGGCTTGCTGTCAGCTGCCGAGCTAAATACTGAAGCATTCTGAGGTGGTGACTTCAGCTGAAGCCGAGAAAATAGCTTTCGGAGGCCCTCATCACCAAATCAATCTGCCCGGCAACCCCCTGAAACTACAATAATATGTTCTCACAAATTCTCTCCTGGTGCTTGACGGCCCCGAGAAGTTATTTTTTTCAATTTACTTTAATTTCTCTCTCTCTCTCTCGTTTTTATTTTTGCAAATTGAGTTTTTATTTCCCTTGTTCATTATTCAAAATTCCTTTGGAGGCAAAGTTTGTAAAAACCTTGAGTATTTTTTTTAAACTGGTTTTTAACCCTATGTTGCCCTGCACTTTGTTCCCCGTTTCTGCTTATGGAGAAAACAGGTTCAAAGGTAGCCGAGGTCAACTCTCCCAAAGGCTGCCCCTGGAGGTCAACTCCCTGGTCCAAATGGACTTGTCATCCAATGTATTCTGTGCCCTTGACTTCGACATGGGAAGAGAGGGGCAGTGGAGCAGGGCTTTGCCACATTCATCTTGGGTATCAGAGTACAGTAGGGGGCAGGGAAATGACCAGGCCAGACTCACAGCTGCCCAGCCGAAAATTAATGTGAACCACATGTGAAATTATAATTCATTCATAGTTATATAAAAAAGTAAAATAAATCAGTAAGATTGTTTTAATAATACATTTTATATAAAAAACGTTCCCCAAATAATATCAGTTCAATGCAGAATGAGCGTGAATTATTTATATAGGTATATTACTTACAGTCACAGTGCTCAGTAGCCTCATGCTGGGGAGCTACCGTACTGGGCACTATCTTGATGGCCATGCCTATATTATCTGGTTGGGAACAGATGTGTGAAGGTTTAGGAAGGACTGCGCTGACTCAGCACGGGATTTAGAGGCTGCGTCCCTGGCATTTCTGCACTAACTTTCTAGAGAAATGAACTGGATGGTGGCGGTTGGAGAAAGGAGCTGCCAAGAACGGTTCTCAGGGGAGCCAGGACACAGAGGATGCGGTGCATTAGCCAGGAACACAGGAAATTATAAACCAGGCTGGCAACATCAGCACTTTCAGTGGCAGAGAAACTGAGGCAGGACTTTACCGTGCCCACAGGCAGCTCAGGGAGGTAGCTAACATTGATGGCGTGGCCTGGGGGCAGTCTGTCCACAGAAGACGAGGCTGAAGACAGGCTGGTGTCACGACAGTCTTTAGAGACACCCGGGAAGAACAAACGGGCCCCAGTTCCTGTTCTGCTGGATGGTTGGTTGGTTTCCAACTGGACACAAGCTAAGGTTGCTTGGGGACTGACGAGGGTGAGCCAAGCCCGCCATGGGGAGTGCTACCCACAGGGGAAGGTAGTCCCGGGAGGTATGAGAAGCAACACTGGACACGAGCCTGACAGCAAACACACGAGCAGCACTCCTCCACGGCCCCTGCTTTGGCTCCCCCTCTAGGTTCCCATCTGGAGTTCCTGCCCTGACTTCCCTCACATGATGTCTGTGACGTGGAGGTGTGATCAGGAAGAACGGCTCTCCTCTGCTGCTTTTGGTCATGGTGTTTGTCATGGCAGCAGAGAGGCATATTAGAACAGTACCCTCCTGGGTTTGATTCCTGGCCCCGCCTCGAGGGGCTGTGGGTTTAGACTTAACTTCCCTTTGGGCTTTGATTCTGGGAAATGGTGGCAAGCCTGGTGCTCACCCTCCAGGAGTTGACAGGGGTATAGACAGGACTAGGGGATGAAGCTGCCGGTGCAGGGCCCAGTTCATCTCCACGCTGTTGGCATTCTTCAGTGCTCAGCGGTACCTGCTGTCCGCTGGTCTCCGTTGTACAGCTGTCACAGCATCTGCTTCTGTCACAGGGAGGAGGAAACCAGGCCACGGGCATCCCTGTCACCTCCTGCTTGTTGTCTGGGTAGACAAGTCAGCTTCATTAGACTAGCACACTCAACACCTGTCTGGTCACCTCTGTCCTGGCCCTTCCTCATCAGGCCCTCTTCAGAAACCCACGAGCTAGAGAGATGTATGTATGGCTAGAGAGAGGGCAGGCATATATGGGCGAGTGTGTGAGCGTGTGTGTGTATGTGTGTGTGTGTGTGTGTGTGTGTGTGTGTGTGTGTATGTGTGTGTCTAAGACGGAGCTGAGCCTGAGTAGCTCAGGGCAGCTCTCACGCTCTCCACATTTGGCCTTTATTTCTTTAAACTTAGTTTTGTATTGGTGCATGCCTGTTAATCATTGTGTTACAAGCTTGAGTCAATCTCATGCCTGCATCTGCCGTCAGGCACGGAGTCTCCTTCTCTCATGCATGGGCTCCTTTTTCTTTAGTGTGCCCCTCCCACTCCTTAGCCAAGTCCACTGTCATTCCTGGTGTTTCTTAAGCTTTTGCAAAGTGCCAGAGGCGGCGTGAATTTTCTCTGACTGCATAACAGGAATACAAGGTAGGAATTGTGTCCGTTGCAAAGGCTTCTAATGGCAGGAGTGGGTCAGGATGGTTGCAGCTCTCGCTGAAGCCTGAGTTACACTCAGCCAGAGAGAAATAAGCTCGTGAAGACACGATTCTGCTCAAGAATTGACTGCTTCCCGTGTTTGTCTGCTCTGGGCACTATAATTTTGACTGCAAAGTCAGACAGGTTGCTCAGTGCAGGTTCTTATCTGTAACAGCAAGTTAAAGCATTCTTTCACTGGAGGCTCTCCAAAGACAGCCCAACAAATTAATTGAGAATAGCAGAGAGCGTGTGGAGGAAAGACGGCCCACATTCTATCACAGTCACTGTGTTTTCTTGGTACGTCTTCCTCTTTTCCATGCTCTCTCCCTTCCTCGGTATTGGTTGCTTTTCCTGTTGCAACAGGAAATAGATTATCGGGATAGCAGCGACTTAAGATGCCAAAGGTTTGTTGAGGTCACGGTGTGGACATCATGAAGGCTGAAGCATGAAGAACTGGTCACATTGCATCTACAGTCAGAAGGAAGAGAGAGGTGAGGATCCATGCCCACTTATCTTCTATATTTCTTTCTAGAGTGGATATCGATTTATTTAGTGAGGGAAAGAGAGGAATTCCTGACAGTGGGGAGGGTCTCCAAGGGAGGAATACCCTAGCATTTAAGTTCATGAAGTTTTGCAATAGGCATTCCAACCTCAGCCTCACCAGGGCAGTCCCTCTGAGGCCAGCAGAGCTAACCAAACGTGGGCGGTCCCCCACGCGTGTGCCTGGAGGTGTGTCTCCGTGGCGATTCCAGAGGCTGCCCAGCTGACAATACACCGTGACAACTCCCCTCCTCCTCCTCCTCTCATCCGGCCTCCCCTCCTCTTTTTAAAGAGCATTTCACATTTATTTACTCCCTTATTAATTTATAGTGTGGAGGGGGCGCGAGAATGTCACGGCATTTGTCTGGAGCTGGAGGACAATTTTGAGAGTTCTCTTCTCCATCTATGTGATTCCAGGCATGGAACTCAGGCCCGCAGGCTTGGCGGCAAGCACCCTTAGCTGCTGAGCCAGCCGTCTTAGTGGCCCCTTCTCCATGTCTTTATCAGGAACATGGCTCTTCTGGGTAGTTGCATTTGTAGAGACTCTAATTACTAGTACAACTCTCGAAACAAGAAAGAAAGAGAGGCTAGGACGAGAAGAGATGCCGTGGTCCAAACGATGCTCATTTGTAGAGACTCTAATTACTAGTACAACTTTGGAAACAAGAAAGAAAGAGAAGAGAGGCTAGGACGAGAAGACATGCCGTGGTCCAAACGATGCTCATTCTTGTACCTCCAGGCTCTAAGCCTCTCTATGGATACAATTCTGTGCTCATGGTTTCCACCCAGAACTCAGATTTGTTGATCATTTTAAGAATGTTACCATCAATCTGTGCATCTGAATCTACTCCAAAGTGAGGTAGACTTAAGAATCCCACCATACAGAAACTTCACCTTCCTCCAACACCCACCCACGTGCTACTTCCCGCTTTTCTTGATGCTCCCGGCTACTCCATGGGTTCCAGCAGAACTGGTCACCTTTTCCGAGAGCTGCCATGAACGCGGCATGCTAAGCCACCTCCAGAGTCTAAACCAAGAACGGAAGCTAGGGGGAGTTTCTCTCACTGACGCCGCATGACCACTTCCACATCTCAGTGGTCAGAGTTGATGGAGACTGAGTTCACGGTCTCAGCCTTGTCACCTGCCAGTTCCTATTGTTCCATCACGGCTCTCTGATGCAGAGGGCAAAGGCGCTGTATGGGCTGGAGCGAGAGGGAACAGAATGAGGCTGAGCATTCCTCAGCCAGAGCTCCGTCTACAGAATGGGTCCCACAAGACAGCATCTCTGAAGGCAAAGCTTCAGAGTGAGCAGCACAGATGAGGTCTCCTGGGAGAGGAGCAAGGATGGGAGCAGCGGCACCCAGCAAGGCTTGCTGACAATGACAAATTGGATGTGTGATGGGCAGGCTAGCAAAAACACAGCAGAGCAGGAGAGGCCATCAGAGGGAGGTGACAGGGAGAGGCGGGAAGTGGCTGAATGAGTTGTATCAACAAAGAGAAATGGCACCAACCTTAGCGTAAGTAGCTCCCGGGTGGAGTCAGAGTCCTCATGTGGATAGAAGGGTGGTTGCACACACGTGTGATTGCAGCAACAATCAAGGGTAGAGACAAGGAGGTCAGTACTTGTATCTTCTCAGATGCACTGAGACAGAGTTCAAGGCCAGCCTCGGCTACCTGAGTCCCCGTCTTCTCCCTAAGGAGAAGGGAAACAACAACGAAAAAGAAGCTTACATATGATATTTAAATTAAAGTCAATCTAACCAATTACAGTGTGCCAGATCAAGCATTCAGCTCCTTGGTCATCGGAGTCGCACTGCAAGACCCTGTGTGTAGCAAGGCCTCCTTGGACGGGCCTGGAGTGTCTCCATCTCCATAGGAAGTTCCAGCCTAGGGCACAGGTGCCCTGCTGAGGACTGGACAGGTTTGTGAGCATCTGGTGGAGACATTTAAAATGCTTAAGCAGGTTACAGGAGGGTAAAGCAGCTTGGCTTTTCCATGGACACATGTTCACAATTTTATTTAACTCATTAATTAGTGAAGGAGCCAGTAAGACATTACAACCTGTTCAGTAATTGACTCTTTAATATTAAAGTGAAGCTCATAAGACATAAAGTTAACCATTTTGAAGTGATTAGTTTGACACCTTGTGGCTGGGAAAGACTTTATTTTTTATTTAAATCCAGCAGCTGCGTGAGATGTGCAGGAGACGAGGAGGAGAATTGGAGGTCTGCTCTAGGTCACAGGCTTGCAAGACAGCGTTTGTGGGAAGGGGGTGGTGCTGGTGCAGGAGGTAAGGAATGCAGAAGGGTTAGGATTGAAGCCGCTGGGAAGAGCCCACCAGACACAGACTTCCTGTCCTGTAAGGAGGTAACTGCTTGGGCCAGGCAAGCTCTCTCCTTGGCATTGGTGCTGAACTGCACACACAAGGAACGGCTTCCATCAGAGATGGCCTCTAAGAGGGGTGGCAGTGGGATCAGCCTGTGCTGTGAGGGCCATGTCGGGGACGTGGTGTGGACAGGCTGACATGCGGACAGACAGGCAAAGCAGAGCGTGAAGAAACGCTGCAGGCCAGCGGATCTTCAGGAGAAAAGAAGGTGCAAAAGTGGTAGTAGAAGGAGTTTGTTTCGCTTCGTGGTTTTCCCAGAGTCCTTGCTGCATGCCAGGCACTGAGGCCAGGACAGCAGCAACTGCAGTTCAAGCAGCTCTCAGACTCCTGCTGCTTCTGCACCAGAGAAGACAGAAGACAGAACGCAGGCACGGGAAACCAGCCAGGGTTACCAAGCACTCCAGGGCACAGTGATGAAAAGTGTGATGTGTTAGGGTTTGGCAAGCAGGCAGAACACAGGGCCAGGGCCAGGAATGTCGGCGATGTGGGGGAATGAGGAGACCAGGCCAGGAGGCAGGGAGGAGCGGGACCAGCAGGCACCATCGCAGGCACCATCGACGCTGCAGAAGCCTTATGGAGAAAAGGAAGAACTGGAAAGAGATCCCTTGGGGAGGCACAGACCTGAGAAAGGGGCTGCAGAGAGATGGTATCCCACGAGAGGAGATCAGGGAGCACAGAAAAGGAGAGTGCAGCCGTGTGTGGAGGTGAAGTTCCCCTGACACCATGCTCAGGTGGCCTGTGGGCTTTTGACTCATGTTACACAGTAGGCTATGCACATTCATGGAAAACCTTCAGAGAACAAACAGTCTCACCCATTCCCAGAGGCAAACACTGGTGCCAATTCTTATAAAATTCTATATTGTTTTAGAGTATGTGTGTATGTGTGTGTGTGCATACATGTGGGTCCGTGCATGTGAGTGCAGGTGTTTACAGAGGCCAGAGGCATCAGATTCCTCTGAGGTTTGGGTTATTGGTAGGTGTGAGCCACTTGACATGGGTTCTGGGAACTGACCTCTAGTTCACCTGGAAAACCAGGACATGCTTTTAACTGCTGAGCCACCTCTCGAGCCCCTGGTGCTAATTCTTGATGCATCCTTCCAGGAATACTGTATACATATGCTGTGGTGGTGTGTGTGTATGTGTGGTGTATATATATGTGTGTGTGGTACATGTGTATGAGTGTGTGGGGGTGGTGTATGTGTGTGTGTCTGTGGCATATGTGTATGTGGTGTGTGTATGGCATATATGTGTGTGGTATGTGTGTGTGTCTGTGGCATAAGTGTGTGTATGGTATGTGTGTGTGTGGCATATGTGTGTGTGGTGTGTGTGTGGTATATGTGTGTGTATGGTGTGTGTGTGTGTGGTGTGTGTGTGGCATATGTGTGTGTGGTATGTGTGGTGTGTGTCTGTGGCATATGTGTGTGTATAGTGTGTGTGAGTGTGGTGTGTGTGTGGTGTGTGTGTGTGTCTGTGGCATATGTGTGTGTGGTGTGTGTATGGCATATATGTGTGTGGTATGTGTGTGTGTGTGTGTCTGTGGCATAAGTGTGTGTATGGTATGTGTGTGTGTGTGGCATATGTGTATGGTGTGTGTGTGGCATATGTGTGTGTGGCATGTGTGTGTGTGTGGTATGTGTGTGTGTCTGTGGCATAAGTGTGTGTATGGTGTGTGTGTGTGACATATGTGTGTGTGGTATATGTGTGTGTATGGTGTGTGTGGTGTGTGTGTGTGGTGTGTGTGTGGCATGTGTGTGTGTGTGGTATGTGTGGTGTATGTCTGTGGCATATGTGTGTGTGTGGTGTGTGTCTGTGGTATGTGTATGCGTGTGTGTGGTGTGCATGTGTGATTTCTGCCCTTCTTCCATCTTTATTTACCTAGCTGGGAACACGCATGATTCTGCATCTTGCTTGGTTTGTTTTACACACAAGCTTTGGGGATCATTTCCGTACAAAGGGAAGAATCTAATTATTTCTAATGGGTACAATTTTTATGTGCTATAAGCTTTTAACAGCTTCGATTCGCAGGTATTTAAGTTGTTTCTGCTTCTTTTTTAACACATGGCATTTCAGAGAATATCTTTTACTTTCCCCCCTTTGCAATTGTGGCAAAAAATTACATAATGTAAAACAGATCATTTAAATCACTTTTAAAATGGTTTTGCGTAGCATTTAATATATCCACACAATTGTGCAAGCATCCTGACCCATTTCCAGAACTTTCTACCATACAAAACATCCACTAACTAAACTCATTTGCTCTCCTTCCCCCAATTTACTTTCTATGAACACTACCTGCTCTAAGTGTTTCATGTCTATGATGTCACAGAGTTGAGCAAAACATCCTTAAGATTCTTCCATGTTACAGCAAGGCTTAGATTTTCTCTGTGTGTGTGTCTGTGTGTGTGGTGTGTGTGTTTGTGTGTGTGTGTGTGTGTGTGTGTGTGTGTGTGTGTGTGTGCAATGCATGCCATGAGTATGTGTGCATGTCAGAGGACCAGCTGCTGGGGGCAGTTCTCCCTTCCACTTCTTGCTTCTGGAAATGAACTGAAGTCATTGTCTTGGCAGCAAGCCTGCTAAGCCATCTCACCACCACACTTCCTTCCTTTCAGGGCTGATGGATTCCCCCGGGAGTGCATCCAGCTTGGTCATTCGCTTGTCCATGGACCTTGCTTGCATCTTCTACCTTGCATAAATAACAATGCCATGAACACAAGTGCACACATTTTCCCCTTAGCCCCTGCTTTCAGTTCCCTAACCTACACCCAGAAATGGAATTTTTGGTTCGTATGGAGATTCTAGAATTAGTTGTCTGTGGAGCCGCCATACTGGGTTCCACGAAAAGCCAGCGTTTTACACTCCTGCCAACAAGGCCTATCCGTTAGCCACACACTACTTTGCTTTCTTTCTGTAACGGCTATTGCCGTCCTGTTGGGAACAACGTGACTTCTTAATGGGATTTCCCCTTGTGACACCAAGCATCTTCTTCTGGGCTCCATAGCCACCTGTAAATCTTCTTTTGGCAAAGTACTCCACATCTCTTGTATGCTTGAAAAATAAGATTGTTTGTATACTAGTGTTTTTTCACACAAGGTATATTCCCACCTTTGGACTTTGCAGATTAAATTCTGGTGAACTTGATATAGTTTCAACTTGGTAAATTGTATGAGTTGACTCCCACAGTGTGTGCTCCTGTGTCCTTTGCTCGTTTAGCCTTTGATGATTCATTGAGCTTGTTTATGTCAACAGTTCCTTTCTTCTGGGAGAATCCCTTGCAAAAATAGACCGTGCTTTGGTGTATATCTTAACATCTTTTCTGTTTTCTTTTCCCTGAGACACAGACTTGCCTTTGCTCAGGCTAGCCTTGCTATGTGGCCTCAAGGGATTGACCGCTCACTTAGTTTTTCAAGTAGCTTGCAAAGATGATAGGTATCAGTGAGTCTATCTCTGACATTTATTTCTAGTTGTGCTATTTTTAACAAAGCTGACATAAACTTATTCATGCCTTTATTGTAAATATGCTCTTCCATCTTTTTGTGTTAATTCATAGAAACTGACGGTTTCATGGGTCTCATGGATACCAAATTTTTAAAGAGAAATTGCCAAGTTATTCCTCAAAGGTGCTGTAATATTTTGTGTGCTCAAGAGTAGCATGTGTGAGTTCTAGTTGAGTTCTTTGCTGTCAGCAGGCTTTGTAACCTTATAAATAGCAATTAATGTATAGTGGCATATCAGTACGGTTTTAATTTGTGTTTTGCTGATGACTAATGACACAAACACTTTTCATAAGCCCTTTTGCTACCCACATCTCCTCTGATGAAGCACCGTGCTGGCTTCATTATTGACTTGTGTTCTTTATATGAGCAACTCAGAGTTTTTGCTAATATTTTCCCTTGCTCTATTTCTCATCTTTGTTTTTATAATAGTGTTTTAATGACACTTCACTTTTCCTAAGATATCATTGCTTCCTTTCCAGTCTTTAGGCATATGCATCCTATTGAAGACACCCTTATAAAAGTCAAGGTCCCTCAGATTTTTCTCCTGTCCTTTTCTTCGTGGTTGCCTTTAGGTCTATGCTCTGCTCTGGAGGAGTTTCTGTATTGTGTGAGGTAAGGGTGGCAGCCCTTATGTTCTCCGGTGACTATGGAGTTATTTCAACACCTCAGTAAAGACTGAATTGCTGTGATGCTTCTGTCAGAATCAGGTAGAACGCAGCAGGTCGGTTCCCAGAGTGTGGCCTGTCACACTGACTCTGTCTGCCTACAGTCTCACCTCACTAAGACCTGTCTTCAACCATATAGGTTTTATAAGTATGTGGCAGTTATTTCATGCACTGTATCACCATTAGTTTTGCAATGTATCAATAGAAAACTATGCTTTATTTTCATTTTACATATTTGTTCCTTATCAATGCCATAGATAAAGTACTTTGGTCATACCACCCATGTCATCCTCTCTGATTCCTCTTTCCCTCCCATAACATATCCCCCTGCTACTTCTATGTCTGCTTTTGTGACCCACTCTGTCTAATTGGGGTTGTTTGCCTGAGCAGGAATAACTCCCTTTATTTATAATTCTGAAATAATTTTGTTCATCTTTATTCTTCTTTTTCAAAGTTGATCCTTCCAGGTCCTTTGCATTTCTGTGTAAAGTTTAGAACCAATATATCCATTCCAGGCGACAACAGCAAAAGCAACTAAGAATTCAGAAAACGTCAGGTGAAGAGCTGAGTTAACTCCTTGCCTTAATTTTTGAAGGTTGTTTTTGGTGACTACAGCATTAAATGCTGGTAGCTCCTGAGACACTAAAGACATGGGTCTGGTCCGGTGTACTCTGTCTTTGCTTCTGAACTTTTATCAAGGAATCTGCAGTCCAATGCTTGTTCCTCTGTGTTTATTCCTTCAGTTGGTGTTGCAGTTTGAATAAGAAAATTTCCCTCATAGGCTCTATTTAAAGACTTGGTCTCCAGTTTGGTGGTGCTCTTTGGGAAGCTACTGAACCTTGCTACAGCCTTGCCGGTGGAACTGCATCACCAGTAGGAGGAAGAGTGACAACTTCACATTTTTTTTCTAGGTCCATTACTGCTTCCTGGTCTATTTCTGCCTCCCATGTGTGGGTGAACTGTGACCTCTCTCCTAAGTGCAGGGCTAACTTGGTGTCCCTGATCCCATGCCATCTCCATAGTGATGAACTCGATCCCTCTGAGTCAGAGTCAAAACAAGCTGTCTCCTCCTTAAGCTGCTTTGGTTGGAGTGTTTTTCACAACAATGGAAAGGTAACTTCTACAGTTAGCATGGTGGCTATTCTCACGTGGCTACTTGACTAGACCCGGAGTCACCTGGACAAGCCACTGGACTACTGCAAGAGATTTTCTCGATAGGGTTATTTGAATTGGGAAGGCTCAGCCTAAACGTGGCTGGCACCTTCTGACTGAAAAGCTTTGCTCTTGACCATTTGCCTTGGCTGTGCTGGCAAGCTCCTCTGCTCTGTTCACACCGTGTTGTGAGTTCATCTCCCAGTGCTCAGCCTTTCTTTGCTGACGTCGGAATCCAGCTGCTTTGGCTGTCCAAGGCAGACAGTGTTTTGTAGGTGTCCTCCAGACCTGCAGCGGCAGGCTGGACCGGCTGAGACATCCAGCCTTCCCAGCCTCTGGAACGTGAAGTCCAGCCATGTCGTGCCTACAAATCTCATAAATCCCATTATTATATTGCATTCTGTGTTCATGAGTATTTTGCCGGTGTGTGTGTCTGCACACTGTGGTACAGAAGAAAAAGTCATTAGCCCCCTGGGACTGGATTTTCAAGTGATGGAGCCGTGATATGCATGCTGGGAATGGAACCTGGGTCTTTTGGAAAAGCAGTCAGTGCTCTTAAACTCTGAGCCATTTCTCCAGCCCATATTTCATTCTACCTGTTCTGTTCTTCTAAAACGCTGAATAATATATCTGTTTTTATTATTTAAAAAAAAAAACATTGCTTGCCGGGCGGTGGTGGCACACGCCTGTAATCCCAGCACTCGGGAGGCAGAGGCAGGTGGATCTCTGGGAGTTCGAGGCCAGCCTGGTCTACAGGAGCTAGTTCCGGGACGGGCACCAAAGCTACAGAGAAACCCTGTCTTGAAAAACCAAAAAAACCAAAAAAAAAAAACCATTGCTTTAACAACTTGATTATGACAACATATGCTCTGTGTGTGTGTGTGTATGTGTGTGTGTGTGTTGGTATATTACACACGAGTGTGCTTGCTTACTTGTTGGACTTGAGGTTCCCTGAGCTTCTTGAATCTGTGAACTTACAGGTTTTCATCACATTTGGGGTAAAGTTAACTACTATTTCTTCAATTATTCTGTGTACTTCTTCCCTGCACTGGGAGAACTCGATGCCCTGCAGAGCCGCTGTCTTCTATGTTTTGGTCCTGGTCTTTGACTCCTCCCAGGACTTCATGGTGGACATTTCCTTTTGCTCTGTCCTGAAATCAGCCAGTATCCTCCTAAGCCCTGTGCCTGTTTCTGGTACTGACCAGCATGTCTTCCTGCTCACTGTGAACATGGTCTCTAGGAATTTGGCTTGGGTCTTACTATAACCCATAAGCTCTCTTTGCTGTGGGACCTGATTCCATCCATGGTAACGTCCTTCCTTGGTCTTCAGCTGTTTCCCTTCTGTTCTGTTATTCTTTCATCTCCGTGTAAGGGTTTTCTTGCTGCTGCTTTACATTTATTTTAATTGGCTGCTAGACATTGTGATTTTTTTTCTTTGTTTGGTGCTGGATACTCTGTGCTCTTCCCACAAACTTTTGCTCCTGCCCGAGACACCCACATGGCTGTGACTCTTTGTCCAAGACAATGTCTATTTCTGATGCTGAGCTGAAAGATCCAACGTAAGGAAAGCAGGTGGTTCTGATTCTCGGTGGCTACCTGACATATTACAGACACCCAGGAAGTGTTGTCAAATGGATGAATAGACAAACGAACGATTAGAGAGAAATTTAGATTCCCCTTTGTTTCCGTTGTGCATTGTGTAACAAATTACATCTAACTGTGATGAAGACAGCAGTGGTTTGTTGTATTTCACAGGTGTGTAGCTTCGCAGAGTTCACCTGTAAGCTCTTTTGCTGCTCCTGCTAAGGTCTTACTGGTGGTCACCATGAGATGTGCCTACACTCTTCTGGAGGCAATCTGGAATGCTGAGATGCTGGGTCCTTTCCCGTCTCTGTGACCTCAGGGTCTTTCCCTGCACTGAGTCAGGTTTTCTCTAGCATTGGCAGGCTACATCTTACACTTGGCTCCTCAGTCTTCCTCAGATGCTCCTATTCCAGGAAGAAGGAATTTGCAGAGGTTAGTCCTCTTAGGTCTAGACCTGCAAAGGCTTAGCCTTCCTTTCCCAGTCTTCTGTTACTCGTGCAGAAGCAGGACCTACCCTAACTCAAGAGATGCATACTGAGCGCTGATTCTCCATGCCAGAATTCAAATGCATCTGCTCTACAAAGAGGTTCTGATGGTCTTTTCTTCTGACAGACTTATTGAAGGACTCCTCTGCCTTGGATGTCACTAGAACCCCAGTGGAAACATCAGGAGGGCTTCTGATCTTATCCATTCTCCACACATCTGGAGACCCCAGCTCAATGATCCAAACCAGTGTGATGTCAGTTGATATTTGATATGGAATTCCACCACCCTGGCAGTGATTCCTGGGAGTTGACATTTGATATGGAATTCCACCACCCTGGCGGTGATTCCTGGGA
>NC_022015.1:85634142-85639187 GCF_000317375.1 Microtus ochrogaster
ATTCCTGGGAGTTGACATTTGATATGGAATTCCACCACCCTGGCAATGGTGATTCCTGGGAGTTGACATTTGATATGGAATTCCACCACCCTGGCAGTGACTCCTGGGAGTTGATTGCTTTCACTCTATGGTGCCCAAACCACCACATTTAGGAATCCTGCTTGCGAAGCCAACTTTCCTTTCCTCCTCCCAGAGCTCTCTCTTCTCCTTCCCTCTCTTTATCTTCCCCCTCGTCTCTGTGTCTATAAGTCTCCATGCTCTTTCTCTCTCTCTCTCCCTCTCCTCTTTAACTGGACTCAAGAACTAGCCTTAAATCCAGAATAGTTTTTACTTTTGCCAAAAATTAAGCATGAGTGGAAGCTTCTTAAACCCTAACAAACCTGAATGATTAGCCAGTCTGTTAAAAACAAAAACAAAACTATGAATATAACTCTTTTAGGACCATAAGTAAAGGTCCTGAGGGAAATGCTTCCTTAGTTTTTATTAAATGTTAATTTGGGGGAAGTACCCTCCACCCACGGAAAACCTAGGTAGGTTGATGTCTAACTCAAACAAGGAGAGGGTGTGTTTCTGTAACAGCTCTGTTTGCAGGCCTCCCCGCCCCATCGCGGTCAAGAACTTTGATGCTAAGCTGAACCCTGATGGCCCCCGGGAGATCTGCACCTTTGGCTTCATTTCCTCATCCCTGCCCTAGAAGATGTTGGCTTCCTTAGACCTGGATGTTATGATGACCCTCACTTTCTTCTTTTCTCTCTCTGGGGTCACCAGAAGTTCAGTTGAACTGACTGAAAAACAAAACCATACATTTCTGAGTTTTGGTTTTCGCTGGGAATAAAGACCTAGGCATTCCACTGTCCCTCTATCTGCCAGCTCCGTGTGCCTGCACAGACATGCCTGTTCCTGTACTGTGGAAAGCAAAGTAACATACCTGTTCTCATGTAAAGATCCATCAGGCAAGCCTTCCTCCCTGGGGAAAAGATGATGAATAAATCAGATCTGTGTAAACACATGTTGCAAGCACCCTGTACCATTCAGAGCCATTATAATAATTCAGCAAAGCCAGTATGAAAATGAGACAACAGCATCAAGGAGAAAGAATTAGGGAAGGGAGCCTGTTCTACCTGGGGTCTATCCTTGCCTTCAGTTTGGTACCATTGGTACTTTGACCTGATCTGTGCCGTTGGAAAGCACAGAAACCCCCCTGTCAGCCACCTCCCCACTTTTTGCCCTCTTCTCCTGTGATCTAACACATTGTATATAACGCCTGATAGTTTCTGCTAGATAAGGCTTTGAGCTATTTTTTAAACTGAGCATTTAGGCTGATAAGAGTCATATTTTTCCCATCTGTATTTTCCACATATTGCCAAAGGGGCTGGGCAGAAGATATGTTTTTGAACAAACAGAATACTAAATCGAGACGATGGATCATAAGCTTAAACAACGAGTCTCTGCCTTCACCATCCAATAAGAAAGGTCAGCAGACAGAGAGATGGAGTGGCAAGAGAAAGTCTTAATAATGCAGCCATCAGAAAGATCAGTCAAGCTTTTCTTCCTCCTCCTGGCCCAGCGAAGATAAAGTCCTCATCAGAGCACAGGAAATATGCCCAGTTCCCTTCCAAATGGCGTGTGGTTCTGGGGATGGATCACAGCAGCCCTGGCTCTGATCTCCTAGACATCCATCAACCTCCTGTCTCTAGGGCTTGGGCTTGAGTCATTACCCCGGGAGGAATGGAGAGGCACCCATGTGTGGGCCTTTTATGTGCTTGAAAAAATAGGCACTGCTTCATCTTTCCCAGCAGGCCGAGCATTTCTCCGGCTCTAGGACCTTTCCCCCATGGCTCCTCTCGCCGCGGGGTGGGGGCTGTGGAGTGAGATCGAGTGGCCTATGAGTCCTCACTCCTAGATGGATGGCCTGTGGAGGAGCGTGAGAGAAGTCGCATTCCATCACCAAAGCCTTGGTGGTGCTGTGCGTGGAAACTTGAACAGGATGGAAGCTCACCCAGGTAGGACAGACCAGTGGGTTTGTGGAAGATAAACCCTGTGTTCCACCCCCCCCTCCCCCCATGGCTTGTCCTTTTCAGATTGTCCCTGCAGTTTGGATGCCCATCAAAGACCCATGTGTCACAGTGTTGATTTCACATTGGCCCTGTTGGAAACAGTAGAAAGCCCTAGGGGCGGGGCTTGTGAGAGCTTTCAGGTCACTGGGGATGTGCTCTTGGGGGAGACTGTGGAGGACACCTCTCTCCTTCATGGCTGGACCGTCACATGGACAATTGTTCCGCCATATTCTCCTGAAGGCCCTAGGCAGTGTGGCCAGGTGATGTGGACTTAGCCCTCCCAAGTGTGGGCCTAGACGGGCCTCCTCTTTAGAAGTTGCTCTTTTCAGGAACTCCGCTACAGTAACAGAAAACAGACTAACCCGGTTTTCGTTATCACTCCTGCCACGAAACTTGACGTTGCAGAACCTGCCCACTTTCCCAGACCTTGACATCATGATTAGCTGATTAAAAATTAATTCAACAGCTGTGCCAAGTGATGTTAATTGTGAATGACTTCTTGCAGTTCGGAGGCTGCTGTTGATGAACTCTGTTGATCAAATAACTAAATCACTTTTTACCCGTAAGAAGTGGCTTAAATTCACATGTTTACGCACTCATTTGGCAGCAATTACACCCAATATAGGGTCCGTGAGTCTAACTTGCCTCTCTGACTCTGTTGAATTTTTCAGACTTTCTGCACTCTGTCCCAACTGGCTCTCAGCTTTATGCAATGTTTTATTTAATAAGGCATGCAAGATATTGGTCTTCAGTCCAAATTGCAATGACTTTATATGCAGTTCTCTGAGTAGCTGGACATGAACGTCTGGTTTTGAACTTTACCTTTGCTCTTGGTTCTTGGGAAGAAAATGGCACAAGTCACACCTGTGGAGACCTCTACAGCAGAGTTTCCCCTTCCATCGGGAAAGGCTTGGGGCTTTCCTTGTGTGGCTTTGGTGCAATATGACTGCTAAAGTGTGACAAGTATTTTTCCCAAACCAGGTCCATCAGCACATAGAATACAGGCTGGCACATGTCCCAAGCATTTAGCAAGACTCCAGGGCTACTGAAGCAATTACCTATGAATTTTTGAGTTTCTCCTTTGCGAGGTCTGATTCTTGCCAGCCTTCCCAGTGCATGGTGGGAAGTTCAACTCGACCACAGGCTATAGCCCAGCCTTATTAAGGAGAGCTGCACCAAAGCCAGAGTAACTCAGCCACAGGTGATAGCCCAGTCTTATTAGGTACTGCTGCACTGAAGCCAGGGTAACCCCACCACACTTTACAGCCCAGCCTTAGTAAAGACGGCTGCATCAAAGCTATTGAAGGAGGGTGTAGACATCTGCCCTCATTGTTCTTTGAAGTTTGAGCATCCGATGCAACATATTCCCAAATGGTTGGTCATAAAGACAAGGTTACAAGTTACAATGTAACCATTCTAGAGCTCAAAGTGAAACTGGAGTGCCCTGACTTTGTACAAAATTCTGCAGGGTGCTATTCAACCTGTTTAACATGGGGCTTTAAATAACCTTCCAATTGTGTGTGTGTGTGTGTACAAGGGGGTACATGCACCAACACTTAGTGTCTTTATCACGTCCCACCTTATTATTTTTGTTGCAGAGTCTTTCGCCCAACTTGCGCTCACCATTTTGGTTATGCTGGTTGGCGTTCAAGCTCCAGGTCTTCCTTCCTCCCTGACTCCCAGCTCTGGGTGACAGACTTCTATTGCCATGTCAAGTTTTTATGTGGGTGCTGGGGATTTGAACTCAGATCCTCATGCTGGTGCTACAAGCTCTTTACTCCTGGTTCCCATCCTGGTCTTCCAGTTTTCCCGCCTAGCATTTTTCTGCTCATCGGTTGACTTCTGTGTGCTAGCAGGTCTGCTGCACAGAATCCATATGCCAGGCACCATGCCGTGTGTCAAACATGTCTGCTCTCCTCGAGTTCAGCCACCCTTGAGGTCCAAGGGGCATCTTCAGTTCATGGGTCATTTCAGATGACTGCAGGCCTTAGGAATTGTTCTTGGCTATTCCGTCTTCCATTGTAACTCACGTTGCAGTAATTTTCTCTGGTCCTCCATGTAATATCTCTGGGCTTTTGTATCTTGAGCCATCAGCGAGATTATCTTCTTAAAGTCTGGGATTGCCTTTCTCCCAGGCCCTGCAGCTCAGAGCAGGTAGGTATCATGTGTGAGCGAGCAATTGGCCACCAGACTCCCCCCTGCCCCATCTCCTCTTTCCCAGTCTTCTTTCCCTGTTGGTCCTCTAGGTACATTCCTGCTAAGGCCTGTGCTGGTCACTCCTGCTGTCTGGAGACCCTTACCTGGATTCACCCTCTGGAATTCTCTGGTCTAGGTCTTCTTCATGCCCTCCCATTTCACTTCCCCAAACCAACCTGCTAAAAATATCCATCCATGATGCCTCCATTCGGTTTCTTCCTGAGATATCTTCTTGACCATTCTTGTACAGAAGAACACCACTCCCTCAACTCAACTCCTTCACTTCATGTTTTCTCATGCTAACCACCAAACACCTTTCTCAGTCTGTCCCTCCTCCCTACTGTCAGATCCGTGGCCCAGCAGAAGTCTCCTCTCATGATGATTGTGGTATCTGAACGTCCAGAGCCATGTCAGGTTCATGGGATGCTCCTATTTTTATACCCTCCGTGAAAAGGTGTGCTTTTAACAGCTTTGCCTTGGGGATCCTCCCTAAAGGACTTTAAGTTATGGGCACCAGCCTTCGGGACACAGGATCAGTGGCACCAGTTCCGGAAGCTGCTGTCCTGTCGGCTGCAGGCCAACCAGAAGTAACTTCTCTCGACCTCCACCCGTCAGTCAGAGAGGTGGGTACTGCTCTAGAGTCCACCCGTCAGCCAGCAAGATGGGTACTGCCCTAGGGTCCACCCATCAGTCAGAAAGGTGGGTGCTGCCCTAGGGTCCACCTGTCAGAAAGGTGGGTGCTGCCCTAGGGTCCACCCGTCAGCCAGTGAGGTGGGTGCTGCCCTAGGGTCC
>NC_022015.1:85639287-85639852 GCF_000317375.1 Microtus ochrogaster
TGCCCTAGGGTCCACCTGTCAGAAAGGTGGGTGCTGCCCTAGGGTCCACCCGTCAGCCAGTGAGGTGGGTGCTGCCCTAGGGTCCACCTGTCAGAGAGGTGGGTGTTTCCCTGGGGTCCACCTGTCAGAGAGGTGGGTGCTGCCCTAAGGGTTCACCCGTCAGTCAGAGAGGTGGGTGCTGCCCTAGGGTTTACCCGTCAGCCAGTGAAGTGGGTGCTGCCCTAGGGCCCACCCGTCAGTCAGAGAGGTGGGTGTTGCCCTAGGGTCCACCTGTCAGAAAGGTGGGTGCTGCCCTAGGGTCCACCTGTCAGAAAGGTGGGTGCTGCCCTAGAGTCCACCTGTCAGAGAGGTGGGTGTTTCCCTGGGGTCCACCTGTCAGAGAGGTGGGTGCTGCCCTAGGGTTCACCCGTCAGTCAGAAAGGTGGGTGCTGCCCTAGGGTCCACCCATCAGCCAGTGAAGTGGGTGCTGTCCTAGGGTTCACCCGTCAGCCAGTGAAGTGGGTGCTGCCCTAGGGTTCACCCGTCAGTCAGAGAGGTGGGTGCTGCCCTAGGGTTCACCCGTCAG
>NC_022015.1:85639952-85644112 GCF_000317375.1 Microtus ochrogaster
GTGGGTGCTGCCCTAGGGTTCACCCGTCAGTCAGAGAGGTGGGTGCTGCCCTAGGGTTCACCCGTCAGCCAGTGAAGTGGGTGCTGCCCTAGGGTCCACCCGTCAGTCAGAGAGGTGGGTGTTGACTCTCCACCTCTTCTCAGTGTGTGAACTTGAACTTGAGCATGTGAATGTCAGAGCCTGTTATCAGCCTGCAATTTCAACCTGGGTGAGGTGAGGGTTTTTAATACTAGTCTACCGGGTTTCCCTCAGCAGCACTAGTAATACGCCTCAGAGGGATGAACTTGAACTTGGCTGTGTCTTTGCTTCAGGCCCGTTCTTCTGATTGACCCTGAGATCTCAGGCTTCAGAGTGGGATATGGTCAAGTCATCTTGGATTTGCACCAATGGCTTTGATTTACATATGACATGAAGATGATGTTAAAAGTAGCTTCATGAAGCCAGGTGGTGGTGACCCCCACTTTTAATCCTAGCACTCGGGAGGCAGAGGCAGGAGGATCTCTGTGAGTTCAAGGTCAGCCTGGTCTACAAGAGCTAGTTCCAGGACAGCCAAGGATGTAACACAGAGAAACCCTGTCTTGAAAAAACAAAACAAAACAACAACAACAAAAGGTAGCTTTGTTGGATAGTTAAGAGGCTTGGTTTGGGGAGGAGCCTCTGCTAGATTATCTCATGCATGGAGCTTGATTACTTAAAGCTCCCCCCCCCCCCCGTTGTGTGTTATGTATATGTGTGTCCTTGTAGTATGTATATGTGTTAATGTAGGCAGGCATACACATGTGGGCTTGTACTGTGTGCGTGTGTGTGTATGTGTGTGTGTATGTGTGTGTGTGTGTGGTGTGTGTATGTGTGTATGTGTGTGTATGTGTGTATGTATGTATGTGTGTGTATGTGTGTATGTGTGTGTATGTGTGTGTGGTGTGTGTATGTGTGTGTATGTGTGTGTGAGTGTGTATGTGTGTGTGTATGTGTGTGTGTGAGTGTGAGTGTGTATGTGTGTGTATGTGTGTGTGTATGTGTGTGGTGTGTGTGTGTGTGTGTGTGTGTGTGTACAGGAAAGAGGTGATGTTGGGCATTTTCCTGCTATTTCTCTCAACCATACCTTTTGTGACAGACTTTCTCACTGAGTTCAGAGATCACCAGCTGAGTGGACTTACTGGTAAGTAAGCCTCAGGGATCTTTCTACTGGGTTCCCTAGCACTAAAGTCACAGTGACACTCAACCACAGCTGGCCTTGGCATGACTGTCTGTCACTTTACTGGCTGAGCCATCCTCTTTGCCCACACAAAGTGGCTTCCTGGGCCATTTTGGAGGCTGGGGAGGGAAATTTCCCATCTATTTATTGCTTGCTTGACTGTTTGCCGTCTTGTTCCCCGCGGTAAATGAGAAGCCTGTGACCTCTCACCCAATGTAACGGCTTTATTGGAACCTGAGAACACCCAGGCCAATGGCCAAGCAGCTAGTCATCCGCTGCCAGCCTGACACCAAAGCAGAACTAACCTGAGTCCTGTACTCCTCCTGCCCGTCTCAGGAATGCCAGACTCTACGTGGAAACCATTCTCATTATCTGAGTTCAGCATTTGACTAATCCTCATTATAACTTTAACACGGTATTATTGCCGGGCGCTAGAATGGATAAAAATAATTTGCCTTCAGTGATACAACATATTCTTTAAAGACTAATTTGACCTTGAGAAGAGGAGCTACTCTCACAGGTAATTTAGACAGCAGATCTGAAAAATCACCTCTGAATCCTACCCGGCACTCTCTCTGGGAAAAGCGGCGGGAAGCTGAGAAATGGTGTGTAGGCTCTCCTCAATCATGTTTTCTCATAAGGCATTTCCGATCCTGACATGATGGAGCCTGTGGGAGAAGATCAAGCTCAGCAGGACGGGGGTGGAGGCACAAGAAGAAAGAAAGAGCCAGAGGAGTTTCACGAGACGTAATGGTTAGGCCTTTTTCTTCCACGCTACCACCTGGCATTAAAATTCTTCTTCTTTTTTCCCTCAAGAAATTTAAATGAAAATGAAAGAAAACAATTGCCCATCGGTTTCCTGTGGGCACATCACTTTTGATTGACAGTCATGTTGCTTTTTTCAAGACAATGACTGATCAGCTAGGGCCATAATCTTGAGGAGAAAGGGCAAGAAACTGGGATAAGAGGATGTTTAAAGCCACTAAGGTCCTGGGATGGGGTGTCTAGACTTGGCCTTCTCTGTGAATCTTAATAGTTTGGGGCTTTGATGACAGGTGAGCAGGGAACAAGATGACATTCCATGTGGTATATTCGATGTGCAGCAGTTAGCAGGTCAGTCTTGGGCCAGCTGTTTTGCTTCCATGTCTTCACATCCTCATCTTGGAAATGGATGCTCTCTAGAAGTATTAGGGCCCTGGGGTCAAGGGTTGAGAAAGAGGGCCTTGCCCTCTACCGTTTCAGCTCTCATGGTCTCTGTAACAGGAGTCTCTGGGTCACATGGGAATCAAGCAGGCACTTGGAAGAATTCTAAGGCAGAGTCCAAAGGTATACACCTTGCTTAGCTTATATATTCCCTGTTTTGTTTTGTTTTTGTTTTTCCAAAATTGAAGGCTAGATTGTAATTTTGAGGCCCACATGTTGACAACCCACGACCGCTAACTTGTGCTGGTTCGAGTTGCCAGACACGGCGACATATCTGAATTCAGTCTGAATGTTGGATACAAGCAATTGACACCTTTCTCCTTCATTCAATACCTTTCTGTAAACAGAAGGCAGGGTCCTGCCTTGCCTGTCTCAAATAAGATGAGGGTTTGTAGCCCAGTTTCCAAGTCTTCTTCATCTTGCTCGAGCAATTCCTAAGCCTAACTTACTGTCAGCCTTTACATGTCTTTAATAATTGGCTTCTTTTTTTTCTTTGCTTCATTGTAAGCAATTCCCTCCTAAAATTACCCTTATATGTGCTAAGTGAATGTTTAATAATTCTCAAGAAAGTAACTGTGTAGTAATTAAATACAATCTCCATCTGTCTCACCGAAAATAATCTTGCTTGCCACCATTGGGATACAAAGTATCCTTTCGTGGGGACCCGAGTCTAAGACTCTGGTAGACAAGTCATGAGGTATTCCATTGTCAAGAGCTTGGTGAAACCAGAACCCAGCCAAACCATTGCCCCTAGTCTCCTTGCTCCTTGGTTTTGTTCTTTGCCCAGGGCCAAGGGCTGCAGAAGGACAGCCTTGGGGTAAGCTGTTTTCTATCCGTAACAAGAGGGATGCTTCAGACAGCAGTCACGGAACAATCCATCTTCCAAATGAGAACTCAATTACCAAACATGTGTTCCATGAGCAAGGTCTTCCTCTCATCAGCCAGAGCTGCGATTCTATGCAAATAATATATATGAATGGATTATATATGCGTTCTATTCATAATGATTTCCTCTTAATGCAGTCTCCCTGACGATGATGGATGCTGTAACTGTTGACTCCTCACAGTCGGAATTAGTAACATATTGTGAGGATTTGCACAGAATCATTCCTTCCCAAGCTGGCTTTTGCTGTTAAAATTAGAAAGACCAATATGAGCCCGAACAGCATGAAGAGGAAGAGTAGATGATCGATTCTTGTGCCTCCCTGGAGCCGGCATTTCTTGCTTTCACATCTTATAGCTTCTTGTGCTTATTATAATAAAGAGAATAAAGTGGAATGAAAAGGAGTTGGGGCTGAGAGGAAATAATGGGATAGTCTAGCATGAAGCGATTCTGATTTTAATATTTTTCTACTTGTATTAACGGGTAGATTTGGTTATGAGAAACTTGACACAACTAACATGCATTTAGTTTTCAAGTGGTTCTAAAGTGGAATTTTCCATTCTCTTATCTGTGGATTGGCTGCTTATTCAGAGGAAAGACAATGGCTTGGAAATTAAAAGGGAAACCCAGACAGTAGCCAGATATTATTTTTCAAAATGTATCACTAAAGCTAAGCAGAGCTCTATGGAACTGACAAAGACCAGGCCAACTTGTTCAGATCTGAAACTGGGGACAGTGTCTCTCCAGATACCAATGACTCCCTTGGTTTTTTGTTTTTTTTGTTTTTTTTTTTTTTTTTTTTTTTTTTTTTTTTTTTTTTTTTTTTGGTTTTTCGAGACAGGGTTTCTCTGTGGCTTTGGAGCCTGTTCTGGAACTAGC
>NC_022015.1:85644212-85652213 GCF_000317375.1 Microtus ochrogaster
TAGACCAGGCTGGTCTCGAACTCACAGAGATCCGCCTGCCTCTGCCTCCCAAGTGCTGGGATTAAAGGCGTGCGCCACCACAGCCCAGCCTCCCTTGGTTTTTAATAGCATTTGGGATATGTTTTTTTTTTTTTAACAGCCATAGCTGGATAAAGACTACTTTCTTGTCCCACTAGGAAAATAACAGATTTCCATCCTGTCTCCCACCTCCTTTGAGACTCATGGTGGTTTTGAGCCCAGGGCTGCCATTTCTCCTGCTAGTGCTCCGTGGGCACTGTGTTCCAGGGAACTATGGAGGCAAACAGAAGTCACAGGTAAGTGTGCCTCCAGCTCCTCCTTCCAGGAACATTCCATAACCCGTAGGTCCCTCTCCATGACCACAGGAGGACTCTGTGGCCCCATGATGTCCCTCCCTTACTGTGCAGGATGAACCTGTTCTGAGAGGAGTCTGTTAGGTCTGACACCTGCAGGCCAGAAGCGCGCCTTCACAAACCCCCAAAGGCTGTTTTGAAATGTCAACCCTTTCTTGGCTTTGTCTCATAAGCAGAGATCTGTTACACATCAGCAGAGAGCTAGCTGTCCCACAAGCCTCTCAGGGACACTTTAAAATTTGAGCATTTCAGTGTGACCCAGAACTAATGAGAACAGAATCTTATAGGAGGAGAGACTAGTCCCTTACACAGGTGAAATATATATTCACATATATGTGAAACTAATAAGGATTATGAAAAATTACATCATCTCCAATCAGACCTCCCAGACAGAAGCCCTGAATGGTGAGAGAGACACTTATAATTACAGACTTCTTCCAGACTGTGTCCCAGGACCTGATCCTTCTTCTTTCTCAGCGCCTGTTTTTACTCTGGGTATTTTGCAAATACAACATGAAGTTTTGCTTAATACCCACATCTCCATTAATATTTATTTTCACAGAGTCTGGTTTCAGTGCCTGGAGCTCTTTGTGTCAAAGAATCCCAGAATCCCAGCGACCGTCATTCTCTTAGGACGACTTTTGTCTTGCACATCAGAGGGAATTATTTTAAAATGCATATAGTAACTCAAGGAAGCACACTTCCCGAGTTAGCATAACCTAGTTATAAACATTTGTTTCTGTGTTTCATTGACAGTCATGGGGGCTCAGGATTTAAGGGAATTAGAGAAGTGAAGGTCTAGAACATTCTTAAATGAGCCCTGCTCAGGTTTGCTACTAGACTGGCACGTAAGTCAACCTTGCTTAAGCTCTTCTCCCAGGCGGGATATCGATCAGTAGCTGCGTGCCTGGCTTTACTTGATGTCCTGACTATTCCGATGGATTAAATGTATTTCAAACAGAAGACGATGGGTTTTTAAATATGCAGAGCAGAGCAGGAAGCCCATATGGCACAGAATAGAGACACATACACTTCTGAAAACTTAAAAGGCTGTCATCCGCTGAGCCTGCCTATAATAGCCACTCGGAGACATAATTGCCACCCATGTGTCCTTGATGAAATGTAGATCGCACTGCCCAGGAAATTGGCTCAAACTGCAACGAGGAAGATTTAGATTTGCTGAGGCAGTACTTCCTGCTGAGCAGCTCTGAATGGAAGGTGCTAGGGTGTGCTCTGGGCAGGACTTCTGACATCTCTTTGGCCTTGAACCTCTTCTCTCTGAGCTTAAAGTAGAGCGATCCTTACTGTCTTTGGCATCCTTGGACATGTGAGGTTTGGTGGCTTCCTACCTGGTTTGCCATTTGTAAGTTCCCACAGCAGTCCAGTGGTATATAGCACGATTAATAAAAACCCAGAGACAGAAATTGGGGTTCAACCTGAAGGTCAGGAAAGCAAAACAGCCAGCCACTTGCTCTTACCTTTACCTCAACTGAAATGGTGATCCTGCCTCCAGGAATCTCAGAATGAGACTGTGTATGAGAGCTGTCTCCTCCCATCTTATATTCCTTTCTAGTGCTGGGATTAAATGTATGCACCACTACTATTTGGTTTCTATGGCAAACTAGTGTGTCTACTGGGATTAAAGGTGTGTGTCACCACTGCCTACTCTGTAAGGTGAACAGTGTGGCTGTTTTACTCTCTGAACTTCAGCCAAACCTTATTTACTAAAATACAAATGAAATATCACTACATTTCCACTTTTTGTCTAAAATCAAAAAAGAAGGCTATAACTAATATAAGAAAAATTATATACTATAAGTGCAATGACTATATACAATATATACAGGCAATACATCAATGATATATAGTCCATTTGCGTTTGACAAATTCAGAGAAAATACTCCATATCTCTCCTATCTTGGTGAGTCCAAAGTCTTGTACCTAATTGACTTTCAGTCATAACTTGCTTTCTGCATCTGGTAAGCTATAACTCTAGCTATCTAATCTTCAACTCCCTCAAAGACCCAAGAAAGAAATAATATTAACTGAGTAAACAGGAAGTGCGAGCAAGAGAATTCCAAAAAATGTGAGAAGTGACAGAAAGAGCTGGCTGCCTGGAGAGTAACCCAAAGTTCCTCTGAAATGTTGGGGCATCCATCTTTGGCCCACAGGCCTAGCATCTCCGACAGACTTTTCTGTGGAGCAGGATATTCTGAAGGGCTGTCCCTCCTTGTCTTGACAATGTTTGGTAACCACTCTCTTTTGTGCCCTGCTTGTCTAATTAGGACAGCATACTGTCAGAAGTAGAGGCAAGGGCATTTTCTTGCCCAGTGACTTACTTTTGCCACAAAGAAAGTAAACTCCATGTGGAGTTTCTTCAGTGCCCATTATCTTCTCTGAAGTAGATTGGTGCTGCCAGAAATAGACATATCTCGTCATAAAAAGAGCCTATGTCATTAAAATATCTTAAATGCCTTACTCTGTAGATTTCTGAAGTGTTTGAAGATGACCTGCCTATCTAAAATATATCTTTGTTTGACCTTGAAAACATATATAATGTGACTACAAATTTGATTATAGTAGATGACAAATTACTAACCCTGTGTTTCCTTATTATCCTGAACAGTTGGTAATAATAATTCTCAAGGACTAGAAATTTGTATTACACTGTTAAATGAGTTATGCAGGTACAACACCTAGAACAAGAGTACAAATATAGGTACGGTATATTCTAATACAAATTAATCTCAAATTTGTATCAATATACAAAATTTGCATACGATATTCAAAAGTCCAATCCAATGTAAAACACTTAAAGCTAATGGTTGCTTTTTAAAAGTAGAGTCAATAATCTACTTTTTTATTTTATCAGTAATAGGGTCTTATTAGGTCATCAGATGGGCAAATGGTAGGCAATCCAGCTACATCATGCCACAGGCTAGTCAGAGAGAAGGAGACAGGAAAAGATCCTACCCATGGACTGGATAGTGTGAAAGTGAGGAAAGAGGCAGGGAGCAAGGAAAGGCCAGGGCAGTAGGAGGGGCAGAAGTGAGAGCCCAGGGGACCCTTCCATGTGAGTACCTATCAGGCTGCATCCATGTGTGTGCCCAGTGACTGGAGCATCAGATGAACCCATGCTCTGTGGTAGGAGGCAAAATTGTTCATTCTTGGATGTTTTTTAGAATCTTTTGAAACTATTTCAGCCAACAATATTCTTTTACTCACAGCCAGTTCTGTGATGTGGGATTCCCCTCTGTATACTATGAATATGTTTTATTACCATTGTTCAATAAAGAAACTACTTTGACCTATAGCAGGGCAGAATATAGCCAGGCTGGAAGAGATATAGAGAATAGGCAGAGTCAGAGAGATGCCATGTCACCGCCAAATGAAAGATGCTGCCGCTAGAACCTTACCCAGTAAGCCACAGCCTCGTGGCGATACACAGGATTATAAAAATGGGCTAATTTAAGAGTTAGTTAATAAGAAGTCTGAGCTAATTGGCCAAACAGTGTTGTAGTTAACATAGTTTCTGTGTGATTATTCTGGTCTGGGCAGCTGGGAAATAAATGAGCAGCCTCAGTTTACGATTCTGAACATCATAAATGTTGCCAAGAAAGCTGTCAAGAGATCTCTTAGACGCATATACAGACAGAGCAGGTATTGGTGATCTCGGATGCTGCAGAGGCCCTGTCTAGGGCTGGGTGACTCCTGTACAGCATGTCTCTCAGTGTTCCCAGCAAGAGAGAAGCTGGGCAGGCCTGGCCTCTTGTCCAGTTCAGGCTCTGACGGCTGGTGGAACCTGGCCACCTCCACCAGCCACTAACTCAGTGTCCCCTCTTATCTGTCTAGGTCTCTGTTCAGAGCCCAGCTACTGTCTGGGCATCAGGGAAAATGCCTCCAAGCTGTTTCTTATGCACTCTTGCTTCAGACGCCACTGATGCGAGAGAATTATAAACAATCCTTTCTGTGTATTCTGGGTTATTTTTCCTATTTGGGGTAATAATTCTCATTATACTTTGTGGTCCTTTTTAATAAAAATGACATGCCCTTATCTTTAAAGGTTGAAATCTCAAGCAAATGCATGACCCACACTCTCCTTGGAGAATTATAAAAATTAGATTATATAACCTCACATTTCCCACTAATGAACATGGTGATGCTTCGGCCCAATGAGAGGGAGACAGGCGATGGGAATTTATGCTTTAATAATCCCGCTTAGATTGGTGTGTGTGGCTGCGGGCAGCAGGCTTCCCATGCGTGTGGCACACACTGCAGCTCTCCTGGCCAGCGGGGCAGTATTTTTTATGGCAGTAAATCTCTCTCCTGGGTGAGGGCTTCTTACAGTGTACTGGGAGATAGCGACACGGTGGCTCAGTGAGTGAATAGTGCCTTCCCATCAGCCAGAAAAATGCCACCTGGTGCTGACTGGCTCAGGGCCATCTATGCAAGTGTTGCTCTGCATTGGCTTATACCAGCTTGGGGCCGGTTGCCCAAAGTGTACTCCCCTCCCCCATTTATCCCACTTGGTTGCCCTGTATCTCCATTCATTCTTGCAGTCTTCAGGAGGGTGGGGACCCAGTTTCTTTCGGGTGTCCCTGGTGGTTGCTGTGCTTCTCTGTATGTGGTTCCCCGTCGCTCTATCGGCAATGACAAAGCTGGGTGTTTATCTATGTCAGGTTTTTCTGAGTCGTAGCATCCAGACATCTGTTCAAACATTATTCTGTGAAGGTGTTCTTTGGATGGGAGTAGCTTTGGGCAAAGCTTATCACCCTCCTTGGTGTGGGTGCTTCATATCCTCTCAGATGAAGGTCTTTCTAGAAAAAGAAGGAAGGAATCCTGGCAGCAGGTGGCCTCTGACCCAGAACTACAAGTTCACATATCTTTTTATAAGATTTTATCACACATCTAACACTGCCCCAGCCCTCAGTCCAAGCCCAGTGATACCGGAAGACAGGTTTACTTTGATAGCCTTGTGCCATTTACCCCTCAACACAGCCCCAGCAGCCAAGGGAGTGCTACCTGCAAACCCATTTGCTGATGGAGGAAGGTCATTGGTTAAAAAATAAAGAAACTGTTTGGCCCTCATAGGTTAGAACATAGGTGGGTGGAGTAAACAGAACAGAATGCTGGGAGGAAGAGGAAGTGAGCTCAGACTCGATAGCTCTCCTCTCTGGGGCAGACACAATGAAGCTCCAACCCAGGATGGACGTAGGCTAGAATCTTCCCGGTAAGCACAGCTTGGGGTGCTACACATATTATTAGAAATGGGCTAGTCCAGGTGCGAGAGTTAGCCGAGAAGAGGCTAGATATAATGGGCCAAGCAGTGTTTAAAAGAATACAATTTGTGTGTTGTTATTTCGGGTAAAGCTAGCCGGTGGCGGGAGCTGGGTGGTGGAATGCAACCCTCGCTCCCACAACAATTTGCTGGATGAGAACAACGGAAACTGAGAGGCGCTTGTTTGTGTCTCTGAGCTGATGTCTGACCTAGGTCATCATTCTCTCCTGGTCTGAGACTCCGGAGCACAGGTGAGCATCAGGTTGATGTGTCTGAGAGCAGGAAGGACTGTGAAGCAATGGAGCCCGGTACAGACACCTTCCGTGGGAGATTTAGGAGAGCGCAGCCATAGAAGAACAATCCAGGGTGGTGCGTAGGGAGAGTGGCCTACTGCAGCCTCCATCCCGTATACCTAGCAGTAAGGACAGCTAAGGAGCATGGCTGGCCTCCCACCTGCTCACGCACCAGCAGCTCCAAAGCTCCCTCTGCCCCCACCCATGCAGGCATTTCATGGTAAACATGCTCCAAGTTTAATTCCACCCCCATCTTCCACGCGGCTCTTCCTGCTGGAATGCTGGGCCCCGAGAAGAGAGGCCAGCGGCGACAGATGGTGCCTGAGAAGAGCACCTGCGGAGTGCAAAAAACGCTCTCTCTGATCCTGCCGGTCATGAGCAGCACGTTTCCTTCCCACTAATTGAGTGAGAGATGTCTGGAATGTGCGATCGGTGGAGTCCCTTGCCCTCTGCAGTCCCTGCCCAGCCTATTTGGCAGGTCCTCTGCCTGAGGTTTAGTGTGTTGCAAGTCTATGGTCAGAAGGTTGAATGAGAGTCAATAGCGCTGGCTATCAGGGACGCAAGGCAGCTACAAGCTCTGCCAATCCACTCCTAACTCTCCTCACTAACCTGTGTGTTCCGTCTCCAGATGACTCTGGACCAGCATAAGAGCTGATTTTGTTCACTCAAAGAGGATGTTAAGTCCTTGAAGCATATCCAAGGAAAGAAGACCCCAGGATATCTCCTCCCACCGTTCACCAGCAGGGATGAGGCATGCAGCCCACCCCCACTCAGCCCATAGAGCCCCAGCCTAAGTTTCTCAGTTTCGCTCCACTTTCTGCTTTGTTCTTGCCTTCACCCATTTTACATCTGTGCACCCCACCAGCCAGATCAAAGAACTGTTGTGTTACACACCACTTCACACTGGGACTCCGACAGCCTTCATGGGTCTGTGGGTTGCAATTCATGTTTTAACGAAGTTTGCCCTGGAGTTAGTCATAGACCAGCTAGGACGGCCTCAGTTGACATGGCAGCCTCTCTGCTCATCTCCCACCCTGTCTGACCAGCAAAGCTCATGAGCACAGCAAGGGAGGGCGTGCTGGAGGACCTGGCAGCCCCATGGGTAACCTGCACCCACTGTGCTCAGTGGCTCATGCAGGTCAAAGGCCAGCCCTGAGTCACAAGCAGGGAAGTAGATGGCATCTGGGTGGAGGAACTGCAAAACATCTTTGCAGGGGACTCATGCTAGGAGAAGCATGGGATTTGAGGCATTTTAAAGGCAATTCACCCTACCAAACCTCACTCCAACCCTGCAACTGCACTCTTGGCCTTCACAGACAAGTGTCTGTCCTCCCAAGGCAGAATTACACATTGCCCTGTGCATCAGCCCACCCTAAGAGGCCATGGACTATACCAGGCTCTCTTGCTACACACCACCTGATTATGCCAGGCTCAGTTGCTACACGCTAGCTGTCTGTGCCTGGCTCTCTTTCTACACTTCAGCTGGATTGGAGTGACTCCTGAGTTACAAAAGTTCTGCCTCAGACAGGGTAGATGGTGAGAACTGAGACACAAGGCTGACCTCTGACTTTTGCTCACCACACACACATACACACACACACACACACACAGAGAGAGAGAGAGAGAGAGAGAGAGAGAGAGAGAGAGAGAGAGAGAGAAAAGAGAGGGGGGGGAGGGGTAAAAATAAAAATAAGTCAGTATGGCTCAGTGTAGATCTTACATTTGCCACTTTCTAGTTGTGGCACGATACTTTATCTCTCTGTATCGTAACTTTTTCATGCTTGTTCGGCTAGAAAGAGTATGCAGATCTTGGAGTGTGGGTTTGCATAGGATAACATTCACACATTGTTTGAATGGCACATGGCTGGGGCTCAAGGATAGCCACTTCTGAGGCACAGGAGAGGGGAATTACTGAGGCAGGTCTATGGATGGATGAGTGGGTGGGTAAGTGGATAGATAAATGGGTGGGTGTGTGGATGAATGGGTGTGTGGATGTATGGGTGGGTGGATGGATGGGTGGGTAGGTGGATGGATGGGTGGGTGGATGGGTGGGTAGGTG
>NC_022015.1:85652750-85656595 GCF_000317375.1 Microtus ochrogaster
GTGGGTAGGTGGATGGGTGGGTGGGCAGGTGGATGGATGGATGGTTGAGTGAGTAGGTGGATGGATGGATGGGTGGGTAGGTGGATGGATGACTAGAATCAGAAATGAATGCATGGATATAGTAGGATTTTTTTTAACAAGGGAAACTGATAGACACTTGTTTTTAAAACTAGGTGCAAGATGAGCAATTCTTTATCATTGAAAAATTGCTCTTGAGCTAGAGGTGTGGACAGGTGGTAAGGCACTCGCCTAGCACACACAAGGTCCTGGATTTGATCTTCACTTTTGTAAAAGGTTACTCTGACTGCAATACCGTGACTAGGTTTTACTGTCAAATGGCACACTTGCCTCTATTAAAGCACACACATTCTGTCCCACAAAAACAGTGCTTGAAGATTGCTGCTCTGTTTGCTCAGCTCCCTGCCAGCATACCCCAGCTTCCATTGTAATGAAAGTCTACACGGATAGAAAAGGCTTTCTCCAGAGCCAGCAGCTACGTGCCCCCAGCCAGAGGAGAGGGTAGGAGTTTTGTTCCACTTTGTCCTGTAATATCTGAAGTGCTAACAGGAGGTAAATCGGTATGTTATCAATATTGTTGGGCTTCTTGTGAAAGAAACTTCCATGAACGCAATAGGACAATCCTGAAGAGTAACCCAGTATGTCTTTCTTGTCTAGCGTCTTCAAACATAAGGATGGGTGAGACATGGATGCTGTACTCTCCCTTTAGTCCTGCTGTGGAACCAAAAAGCCCCTGGGGGTGGGAATGGAGGAGGAATGGACCATGCCACGTCACCATGGATTGTGGACCCATGGTAGGTACAAACGGTTGTTTCCAGGGTTTGAACGGCTTACCCATGAGGATAACCTAAAGCTACTTCTCTTTGACTGCAGAACCAGCATCACCTCACCCTGAACCTGGTTTCCTAGGGACTTTGAAGTGGTCTAAATAGCACCAAAGATACCAACAAAAAACATGCCAAGTTTCTGTTCTAACAAGCAAAGTGAAATTCAAAAGTGGCCATTAGGATATCATTAAAATGTAAAGCCTATCAAATATTTCTTACTCTATCAAAGAACTCAGGTAGAATGAGATCCCACAGAGAGGTTGAGTTTCCAGGTCAGGCTGATCACAGGCGGACTTGGAGGGCAGATTTAACTGATGTGAACTTATCTGGGTTGCACTGCCCCAGATCTGGAATAATTCCTGGGAAGCTTGCTCCAGGCTTTACAGAACAGAACACTCATTGCTATAGAAGCATCAAGAGCCAAGCTGTGCTGCCTTTCATGTGGAAGTGGTCAAAGAGCAAAAGTCCAGAAAAGCGCAGCTAGTCCTCAGAACGCTGGGCTGTTCCCAGTCTCAGAGGTGTGGGCTCCCAGGCTTTGTAACAAAAGTAGTTTTCTTTTTTATTCTAACAAAGAAAATTTTTACTGAGTAATTTTTTGCTTTACCCCACTAATATCTTCCCTTTGATTTTCTTAAGTTTATTTTATTCACCTGTTGTTATTTTTTAATATTATTTATTCATTGACAATTCCAAACATGTCTATACAACGTTTTTGGTTATTGTCATAGACACCCTATTAACTTCTCTCATCCTCCTCCCATTGAACCACTTCTTTCCAGCAAACCTCTTTAGATTCATGGTGTGTGTGTGTGTGTGTGTGTGTGTGTGTGTGTGTGTGTGTGTGTGCGTGTGTGTGTGTGTGTGTTTAATTAGGATTGCTCATTGCTCATCAGTCATTGTCAATAGCGTCTCCGGGGGTGGAGCATCTTGCCCTCCTCGGTCCATGACAGGATGCTGATAGGCCCATCTTGTGTGGGTAACACAGCAGCTGTGGGTTTGTGAGTGCCAACACCGCGTCATCCCCAGAAGACAGCATTTCCCAGCCCTCCTCCTCGTTCTCTGGGTCTTACATTCTTTCCACCCACTCGTCTGTGAAGTTCCCTGAGCCTTAGAAGGATTGCTATGAGTATCTGTTTAGGGTTGAGCACCCACAGTAGACTTTCAGAAGAGAATGGAGGCATGTGCGTGAAGTTTTAAAATAATTACTAAAAAAGAACACACCATTACCATCTAGTGAGAACCTCACCCACGCTGTCAGCATCCCTCAGCGTGGTAGTTTAAATGTAACTGGCCCCTATAAACTCACAGGAGGTGGCACTATTGGGAGGTGTGGCTTTGTTGGAGGAAGTGTGTCACTGTTAGAGTGGGCTTTGAGGTCTTTGCTCAAGTTTCACTCAGTGTGACACTCAGTTCACTTCCTGTCACTTGCAGATCAAGACTTGTAACTCTCAGCTCCTCCAGCACCATGTCTGCCTGCACACTGCCGTCTCCCATCGTAAAGATAATGGAGTGAACCTTTGAATTCCAATTAAATTTTTCCTTTATAAGAGTTGCCATGATCATGGTGTCTCTTCACAGTAATAGAAACCCCAAGACATTCAGCTTCTCCATTCAAAATGCTTGTATTAACGATTCTCTTAATTCCTTCACCTATGTATGCTAACCGTTGTATCAATGGCTCATGCCTGGCATGTGTGTTGCTTGGGAACTTCCTCTGTTTAATGTGTGGTGTTTTTTAAATTCTTCTCTGTAGATGCACCTAGCTGTAGCTCTTTCATTTTTACTTCGATACAATTTCTGTTGTTTCAATGTAGGAAAATTACTGTTCACTCTTGCTGAGGGTATTTGGGCTGTCCCAAGTTTTAATGTTTTCAGTTTGCTTGTTTGCTTGCTTGTTTGCTTGCTTGCTTGCTTGCTTCCTTCCTTCCTTCGTCTTTCACTATTATTACTACTACTACTACTACTACTAGTTATTCTGGATTTTTCTTTTTTCCTATGAACAAGGTTGATGGACATACTGTTCTTTTGTGTACCTTAGATATTCTTGTACAATGTTTCCCTGAGGAATTGAATTAGTTACCTTTTCATTGTGACAAAGTAACAGACAAAAGCAATTGTGGGAAGAAGTGTTTATTTTTGCTCATGGTTCTGGGGACATCAAGGCGTGAGGTGCTGGTCATGTTACTTCACAGGAAGGCAGAGAGAGGCAGATATGGGTTCTCAGATTTTCTTCTCAGTAAATCAAGGTATGTGGCAGCTGGTCATGTTACATCACAGGAAGGCAGAGAGAGGGAGATATCAGCTCTCAGAGTTTCTCCTTTAATCCAATTAGGGACCCCAGGCTAATGGTGCTGCCCACAGTCAGGATGAATGTGGGAACTAGAAACTCCTTCCCAAACAAGTTCCGTCTCATCTGTCAGGTTGAAAAGCAGTGTTACCCATCACATCTATGGCGTTCAACAGTAAGCTTCGTAAATAATCTAAAATTTTCTAATAACCACAAAAAGTATAAATATGAAATAAATTTAATAACACTTAATAACTTAATAAATTTAAAACATTATGAAGTCAACATGTAACCAATATAAAAGTTGCTAACTGTTTACATCATCTTTTCCCAGTGTGGTTTCTTTGAAATCCAGTGAGTGGTTTGTGTTGTGCACATTACAGTTTATACTCCCACATTTCAGCTGGTGGCTGCTGAATTGGGACTGCATTGTTTTAAAGTAGATAGTAATAAACTTACCCAGCCATAGTGTGCACACATTCAGTTTTGCTAGATAATCCCAAATTATTTTCCAAAAGCTGTTTTCCATCCATCAGTTTTTTATTTTATTGATTTATGCACTTATTATCATGACATGAGTATGTGCATGCTGTGTGTGGAGGGCTGTACACCAAGGCATGCTGTGTGTGGAGGGATAAACACCAACCATGCATGTGCACATCAGAGTGGGGGTGCACATCAATGCATGCATATGGACATCAGAGTGGGGGTGC